>NC_056484.1:24653476-24889501 GCF_008729295.1 Plectropomus leopardus | reverse complement strand
ACACACACATATATATTAGCACAAAAGTCAACCTTTCCATGGTCCCTATTTCCTGTATGACGTCAAGGCATTGAGTCTTCTTAGGAGGTTCAGGTTTATACTTCATTCTTGTTGTGGCTTTCCCTGCTGCTGTAAGAAGTATGTTAACTAAATATCGGTCCTTCTTTGAGGTTACTGGGGAAATATGACCCAAGTACAAGACAGTACATGATAATGGTATCTTATATCCAAGCACTTTTATCAGGACTAAATGCACATCTTCCCAGAATGGTTTCAGTTTTTCACAAGTCCAAAAAATGTGCGTGTGGTGTGCACTTTAACAGCCACAAAGCCTCCAACAGGGCTGGTGGGTAGGAAATGCTTTACTTAGGATTTTAGGTGTTATAAAGAAGCAGACCAAATTTTTCCAGTTAAATGCCCTCCATTGGTGTGAACTTGTAAAGGTATGTTCAGTTTCACACCATGCCTCGGATAAAATTTTCACATTTAATTCCTTTTCCCACTTTGATTTCAGATATAGTTTTGAATTACCTTTACGTTTCATAATACTTTCATAAAACCTGGAGATTACTTTAATATATTTAATATTTGGCTTATATGCATCTGCCATGACTTTTATCACTGGGTTTATCTCTTGTAGGCTCTCTATCTTCACTTCTCTATTATAGTAATCTCTAAGTTGTATGTACCCCAGATAATAACCAATAACAAAGAGCAACAGATACAGAAACAAACCTCTGACCTCTTTCTAAAGGAACCATGGGAAACCAATATAGCATTTAGCATCAATGCTAATGTACTTTTATCATCAAAATATGGATAAAATATGGACGGAAGACACTCGAAATTGCATCTGTCATTATGGATTAATTGAACAAGGTCCCGTAAAACCCCCCAAATTCCCAGGCTGGATACTGAGGCTTCTAAAAGTGCTACAATGCATCTGAGACATCTCCCTGAACGGCACAGCCAGCAGTGTTCACTGGCCAAAAAAGTATGACGATCTGACAAACGGTCTCAAAATAATTAAGATTTTCCTAAAAATTTTAGAGGGTTAAGAATAGACTATATCTAGTAAATATAGTCTATAATCTATGTTTAGGATTTTTAACCGATTATAAACTGTTAAAAACGAGAATCGAGATTCTTATGTGAATCGATTTTTTCCCCCACCCCTACTAAATAAATCCCTATTGTCAAAGCAAAATTTTCTTTTCGTATTTGAAAATTCTACAATTTCTTGTTTTTCATTATTGTACACACTGCCTTGACACCTTTTTTTGCCCACTGCATGAATGTGGCATCATTTTCCCCTGGTTTAAACCAAACCTGTAATGCACTAGAAGTTATAGAATTTATTTTACTTTTGATGATTGGGGGAACATCCTTTTCACCTAAAACTGATTGAATGTCATACCATTCATCCTTTATGCTTGACCAATTGAGGTGTTGTTATCCTTTCCCCCCACCACCCCCCCCCCCCCCCACACACACACACACACACACACACACACACACACACACACACACACAAATCGAGAAATAAGTTTATCCCAGTTCAAAAATTGGTGTTGAGGGACCTCTACTGGCAAAGCTTGGAATAAATATAACAACCTTGGTAAAATATGTACCTACCCACTGGATTTTGTTAGTAAGGTCAGTTTGATTAAGATAGACCATATTTCAGTGTCTGTTTTAACTTTTTTGATAATCGGTTAGTAATTCACCTCATACAATTTTCCCAGATTTTTTGTAACATACACCCCCAA
The DNA here is from genome assembly GCF_008729295.1 of Plectropomus leopardus. NCBI lineage: Eukaryota > Metazoa > Chordata > Actinopteri > Perciformes > Serranidae > Plectropomus > Plectropomus leopardus. Next base: position 24,887,732 of record NC_056484.1, on the reverse strand, counting down.
ATATTTTAGAGATTCCATCTCCCATCTTAATTCATATATATGAGTTCCTTTGTAAGATTACAGCTAAATGATAAAAGTTGTGTTTTTGTAATATTTAGTTTATAACCAGCATAGTAATTAAAATCTTCTGGGATTTCCATCAATATGGGGAGAGAAGTCTCAGGATCCACTAAATGGACCAAGATATCATCAGCAAATAAACTTATTAAGTGATCTTTATGTCCAACTTTAATGCCTTGTATTTCTTCATGCTGGCGGATTGCCTGGGCCAGGGGTTCAATGTAAAAAGTAAATAATGTGGGACTGAGACAACAGCCTTGCCTAGTTCCTCTTTCCAATACATTCCATCAAATTTACATTAACTGTCTCTCATTTTTAACACTGTGTCTATCTCAGATGCCAAAGGCCTTGGGGCTTGCCTCTGAACTCAAAAGTGTTGAGGAAAGTTGAAGTAAAGGTTACTTTCCCCACGTGTTCAGTTTTAAAAAGCATTTAAATAATGAAGGCTCCTACCCACCCTCTGAAGCCTACAGTGTGGAACACATGTCAGAGATTGAAAAGAAGGAATTTGATACGAGGTACGCGACGAAAACCAGCAGAATTTTTGATTTAAAAAAAGAAGCGATAGCTTACTGCGATAATGACAGCAAAATTCTGGCCACAGCATGTTCCACAACAAGTTCATTGCAGAGACCGGTGTTGATCCTTTCAGCTGTATTACGATCGCTGCAGAGTGGATGAAAGTTTTCAAATCAAATTTCCTCCAAGCCAACACATTGGCCATTCCCTCACCTGATAATTACCGTCAGCAAAGTAAGCAGTATTCAGACACAGGCATCCATCGGTTAGAATGGGTGTCACACAACAAAAACGTTCTCATTCAACATGCTGTAAACTTGGGGGAGAAAAAGCTGGGGTGGTACGTTGTAGACGGCTATGCAGAAATTGACGGTATTAAAAGAGTGTGGGAATTTCTCGGTTGCTTCTATGCCTGCAATGTTTCTCCCCTGTTGAAGTCAACCCACTAACAGGCACCACTTTTGAAGTGCTGCACTCCACCTGTCAGGAAAAACTGCAAAACTTGCAATGAATGGAAAATGTTATGGTCAAGTTCATCTGGGAGCATGATTGGATTTGAATGAAAAATTCTGATCAGCGTTTGAAAGATTTTCTTCAGCAATACCATGCTCTTCAGCCTTTGATACCCCGCGATGTGCTGTTTGGCAGTAGGACCTGTCCTGCTCATCTTAGGTACACCATTGGCGCAGATGAGCAGATGTTACATCACTCTACCCCAGCTTTGTTTACCCTATCAGTCACCTTGAGCTAATTATGAGAGACCAGCGATCCTACGTTGGCGTGATAAAAGCCATTGTGTATCCACCCCAAGGGCTTTTATCTGCCGCTTTTACCTTACAGAACTAGCCATGGAAGATAGGTGTAACCAATTTTAAAGATATAAAAAGTGAATTACAGTGTAATAACAACTTGGACTGATCATAAGACCTGGACCAGAATCAGAAGACACTAAATTCGGGAGGAGCCACTGTACTGAGCAACAATAATGAGGCAGACGCAGGAGTAACAGTCGAGTAGCCACTCTTATAATTTGTTACAGTGAATAAAGTAAACTGTTTGGTTTCTACAGAATGAAAATTAATAACCCAAACTGTCAGAAAAAAAAAAATAGTGTGCACACTTACAACAAAAAATGTCTGTTGGGGCCCTTAAATAAAATAGGAGTTGTTGCAGGTTTTATCGTTGTAGTTATTCAAGTTCACCTGCTTCCAAAGGTCCTTGTAGTGTAATTGTAAGTGTAATATGTGTGTGGATGAGTGGATACGTGGGTATTTCCTTGGTGCTGAACTTCCTTCAGGGTGGTTGGCTTGCCATCTGTTACAGCAGGAAGTTTGTCCTGAACCTCAGACTCTTCCGTCCTCCAAAAAAACCTGACCTGTAGACAGGTCACACAATTTACATTCAACACCATCCATTCTCAGATGCATCATTAGGGATATCAAATGTCAAAAGATGCACACCATTACATCTAATTATGACATGAATCTTCATCTCTATTCAAATCTCAAATCTGTCTTAGTTGTACAACGTTCAATCTTAAGTGTATCATTTATGAGAATTAACCATTAAAGTGCTCACACATTTACCTGTTCACTGAACAGTGTTTCAATAGTACTTATGGTAAGTAACCATTAACATTCAAAACATCATTTATCATAACCATATCAGAACCATGTGCAAATAACATAACAGTACACATTTTGAGTCAGACACAGAGGTATTAAAGAAGTGTGCTTGAGTTACTCTTACACTATAGGCCTATTCATATGAGAGAACTGCACCAAAAATTACCCTCTAGTCACTTTAAATTCAGCAAAAATAGCATAAATGTTTTAATAAATTGCATAGTACAAAATAAAATATTGTTTTACATGTATCACAACATATCAAATTACTTGTTTCCCTTTAAATTGGCATTAGGAAAATAAAACACTTCCCCTTTAATTTTATACACATCAGCATAAAATAGTAAACACAATGTGCATATGTTCAGAAGTACTGCACCATTATTCACTTCAGTTCACTCTCATAATCGTAATATCACCACTGCTTTCTTTCAACACTCGGAAATACAAGAGGAAAATAGCACCAGAGCAGCTAAAGAGCACATTTCTCACCGTTGCTCTCGATGTTATCAAGGCGGAGCTCGCTGATGTCGACCTCAGCGGCTCTCTGGATGAAAGGCAAGCGGTTAGCCTGTTAGGCACAGAGCTAGCATTAGCATGCACGACGGCGGTAAGCCTCAACAAGTTTTTTTTTCATCGGATAATTAACTCGTCTTACCGACGTAACTCTCTCCTTTGTTCAGTCACTTGGCTCCGGACTTCCAGTGGGTGAGTGCTCCGACTCTCTTTCCACGTTTTCACAGGTAAACTATGGCTTTTTTTCTCCCGTTTTTCTCTTCCTCTTAGCAGGCAGCTGCCCTCGCTTCTCTGGCTGAGATCAGAAAAAAACGGGAGAGCAACGCGCCTGCACTTTGCCTTTGAGCCGACGGCTGAGCGTGGCCTGCGTAACCTCTGATTGGCTCTGAGAGCTAGGTATCCCCACTGGGACTATGAGTTGAGCGGTGCATTCAGATGCAATAGGACAACCAACACTTTGCCGATGCAAAACAAATAAAGATAAAGAAAATAAACAGTCTCTCTTTTTTTATTGTGCTCAAATAACTGTGAGTGTTTTTTACACCTGGCTACATAGGTCTTTACTCTCTGTCGTACATGCGCAGACAAAAACAACCAGGGTGGTCCCTGCATGCACAGTGATAATGAGAGGACCTTATTTGGCACCTGGGCCACTCCAAAGTTTTTGATGGCTCTAGATAGAGGTTACAGCAAACAAGCAGCTCTATCTTTGTTGACTACATCAAAACATTTTTAGAGGGGAAGCAAGAGGCATCTAGCTATCCAGCAGACATCTGGCTACCCAGCAGACGCCCTAGATGAGGAGACCAGAGAAAAATATATTGCAGATTACCTCGCTATCCAGGGCATTCAGTTAGATCGTGAAAAAATCTGTTCCAACCCTGCCAAAAGACAAATGTCCAAGCTCTGTCTCAACAGTTTCTGGGGTAAGTTTGCCCAGAGAATCAGGCTAGGGTGAACCACCCTTGTCAAAAAACCTGAAGAGTTTTTAAAGTTCTTCTTCTCAGAGCAATACAATGTCAAATACTTTGCATTTCCGAATGCCGAGGTTGCTATGGTGCAGTGGCAACGCACAGACAGATATGTTGTACCTTCTGGCAAAGTGAACAATGTTTTTATTGCGGCCTTTACCACAGCCTATGCACGTTTAACGCTGTAGCGTTACATGGAGATGGTAGCAGCACAGATTCTCTAATTTACCTGCTCAGACAGGGTGAAACCCCTTTTCCAACAGGTAACTACTCAGGAGAGCTGACCAACGAGTTGGACAGTAATTTTATTACAGAGTTCACAGCTGCAGGACCTAAGTCGTATGCCTATAAAACAAAATCAGGTAAAGCTGTGCTGAGTGGTAAGGGAATCACACAGACCAACAGCTGCGAAAAGATCAACTTTGACAGTGTTAAACAACTGGTAGAGGGTTGACTACAAGATCCAACCACGGGGGACGCTATTACAGCGCATAAAAAAAAGCTTCAGGATGGAAAATTCATCACTTCAGAACAAGTTCAGAGTGGTGTATGATACTATCATGTCAGACTGACCCTTTGGTTGATGAACTCGGGTGTTTTTTTTTGTTTTGTTTTGTTTTGTTTTGTTTCTATCTGTTTCAATTAAAAAAAATATCTATTAGGACTTTTTTTTTTTTATTGTGACTAAATATTGTATTATATATTTTTGGATTATTCTCTGCTGATTTTTTTTCTATTTTGATTGTAAATATTGTATTTTTGGATTGAACTGTTGTATTTTTATTTTGATTGAATTGCTTTTATCCATCCATCCATCCATTTTCTTCCACTTATCCGGAGTCGGGTCGTGGGGGCAGCAGCCTAAGCAGTATCAGTACCAGTACCATTTGCAACACATCTCCTTTGCATAGAGTTGATCAGGTTGTTGATTGTGGCCTGTGGAATGTTGATCCACTCCTCTTCAATGGCTGTGCGAAGTTGCTGAATATTGGCAGGAACTGGAACACACTGTCGTACACGCCGATCCAGAGCATCCCAAACATGCTCAATGGGTGACGTGAGAATGCTGACCATGCAGGAACTGGGATGTTTTCAGCTTTCAGGAATTGTGTACAGATTTTTCCAACATGGGGCCGTGCATTATCATGCTGCAACATGAGGTGATGGTCGTGGATGAATGGCACAACAATGTGCCTCAGGATCTCATCACGGTATCTCTGTGCATTCAAAATGCCATCAATAAAATGTACCTATGTTCGTTGTCCATAACATACGCCTGCCCATATCATAATCCCCTCTGCCACCATGGGCCACTCGATCCACAATGTTGACATCAGCAAACTGCTCACCCACACAACGCCACACACACTGTCTGCTATCTGCCCTGAACAGTGAAAACCATGATTCATCCGTGAACAGAACACCTCTCCAACTTGCCAGACGCTATCGAATGTGAGCATTTGCCCTCTCAAGTCGGTTACGACAACGAACTGCAGTCAGGTCGAGATCCCGATGAGGACGATGAGCATGCAGATGAGCTTCCCTGAGATGGTTTCTGACAGTTTGTGCAGAAATTCTTTGGTTATGCAAACCGATTGTTACAGCAGCTGTCCGGGTGGCTGGTCTCAGATGATCTTGGAGGTGAACATGCTGGATGTGGAGGTCCTCGGCTGGTGTGGTTACATGTGGTTGGCGGTTGTGAGGCTGGTTGGATGTACTGCCAAATTGTCTGAAACGCCTTTAGAGACGGCTTATGGTAGAGAAATGAACATTCTATTCATGGGCAACAGCTCTGGTGGACATTCCTGCAGTCAGCATGCCAATTGCATGGTCCTTCAAATAATCATGCATGAGGTGGGATGGATTATCTGCGTTTATATTTTTGTTCAGTGTGTATATTTTTAAAATTCATGAAAAAACAAAAAACAAAAATCTTTTGGGGTGAATTGTTGTTTTTTTCTAAAAATGGACATGGAAGATAAAAAGGAGACTTATTTTGATCCTAGATTGTGTTTCCCTTTTTCTTGTTTAGTTGCATGTCCTAGCGCCTCAAGAAAAACTTTTTTTTGTCAAAAAAGCGTTGGAAAACTGTTTGCATGTTATGAACGCTGTTCCTGATAATATTGTATAGATATATACTTTTTTTCAACCAATGTATAGAGAACTGCAAGAGAGAATTAATAACATCCAGTTTGCAAAAGGGCTACTAGACTCTTTTGAAGATGAAACCCTCTTTCCCTCCGACCTTACACACTTGGTTATTTTAGATGACCTCATCTTACAAGCTTCCAATCATCCAAAGGTGGTGAGAGTTTTTATCCAGTACCATCATCACAGAAACATGAGCATCATGCTCACTCAGATGGTTTTTCATCAGAGCAAATTTAGCGGCACCATTAGTCTGAATCGTAATTACCTAGTGTTTAAAAATCCGCAAGATAAAATGCAGATTATTCTAGCTCAACAAATGTTTTTACTTGTTCGGAGGATGCTACCAGGCATTACAGCAGCAGTTCCTATACTAAGACAGTTAATAGAAGGCCTGGTCAGAAAATCAGATTGTCCTCGACAGAAGATGGCGTCCAAGACAGTGCAGAAAATGTTTTTGGTTTCACCTCAGCAGTTAAACCCTCTGACTCAAACTGCCTCAGCAACGATCAGCAACAACATCAGACAAAACCGCCGAACACGATTTAGATGATCATCTTTAGATTTGAAGATGAAAGAAATATTAGCGGAGCGAGGACTCAGTCCTTAAGAAAATATGAAAAAGTACAATGCTCTTCTGTAACATTACCTTAATCTCATCAAACAAGGGCAGAATGAAGTACACCGCTTGACCTTGACTCTACCATAAGATGAATTAAAAGACGAAGAATACGAAGAGGAAAAACGAGATATTGAAAAACCTTCCTGTTCATGATCATACAAATGTGGAGTATGTATTGAATAAACTACCAGAAGCTCAGAGCAGGTGGACTCCTAGAGAAGAGTTTATTTACAGAGGTAGAGCAGTGAGAGGTTCCCATGTGATCGACCTGATCAAACACCTAATCAGTTAAGAAATTCAGTGCCCCCTCACCCAGAGGCTGGACCCTGTTTCTTGAAACTCTATCTGAACTGAATATTCCAGAGACCTCTGATCTAACCCGCATGCTCGTGAACAATTTAGAAAACTAAAATACCAAGGACAATTTCTCATGCAGGATGATTATGAGCTTCCCTCCTCAAAAAAACAGCGCAGAAAAAATAAGAAGAAAAGAAAGGTGTCCAGTGTGCCATAGCTAGGGTTTTTCCCCATAATAATGCATGATTCAAAACAATGTATTATTGCTATAAAGACTCTGTAATGCCAGTTGATGTTTGTTCTGTATGATTTTATTAAATTAAATAAAAACATGATTAAACAGATGCAAGGTTTTGGCTTTTTTTTCTACATCTCACAGTCTATGACAGTCTTTAAACAGTTGTATAAACATGACAGTTGGTCACAAGACCTCATGCAGGGAGCGAAAATACAATGTTGATATTTTTCAACAAATTCTAACACCATCACATAATTTTTTACCACGTTGTCTGAACAGTGAGATCATCATGGCCATCTCTTTAAGATGACCCACATGCTCTCTGACAAAAGTAATACATGGTGTATTGCCCACATACACTGTGGATGGTTCATGTTGAAGTTGGCAGGTATAGTAGAAAATGTTCTTCATCCCACAGTGATTTTCCAGGAAAGAGAGAGTGCTTTTAGGGTAACAGTCCAATTCAGGGCTAAATCTAAAAGAGCCAAAGTGTCATGAACTGTGGCACAGGAAGGTAGGACCCAAATGCAAAACTCAGACCAGGTAAAAGCAGCGAAACAAGGTTTATTCCCAGCAGAGAAGTCCAGAGCAAGAGGCAAAAAGCAAGGTCAAAAAACAAGCGAGGTTCAAACACAAAAAAGCTACTGACAAGGCTGCGGACCAAAGCTGTAACGTGGACGAGGAGGATCAACGAACTGGCGACGAGACAAGACACAAAGGGGGAATATATGCAGGACTGATGGGGCGTGATGTGACACAGGTGCGGGAAACACAATCAGGGATCAGGTGCACACCGACAAGGAGGGGGCAGGGCAGACAGGAACCTGAAACAGAGACAGAGGTGAGTGATACCAAAATAAAACAGGAAGTCAAGACATGAAACATGAGGGAGAAAACAAAACACTAGACAGACCGCAGACCATGACACAAAGAAGGTAGCCTTTCCCCCTTCTTCCAGAGTGATAGCCAGCCAGCATTCTCCTGCCAAGTGTCGAGGGTGAGTGTTTACAATATAGTCAGCAGATAGCAATAGGGGCTGCAGGGTGCTTAATTCATCCGAAGCCCAACCACCGCAGAATATGTTACCCAGTAAGCGTCTTAGGAGTGTATCAAGTTCACCAGTGTTTATCTTCTCAGTAATAATCCACCAGCACTTCTTGCTTTGAATTAATCTCTAAAACAGAATTGTATGCAGCTTAAACCATGAGAGTCACCATGTGAGGTAAGGGGACTCAGAATCTTATCTCGAGCCTTAAATTACCATTAGAGACAGGGGAGAGAGCCCCATCATCCTCATTGGGCTTTAAATTAAAAACAAAAAGGCCATAACCCTGCTCAAAATCTTCTCTGTCGATACACAGAGGTAAATCTTTGAGATGTCTTCCAGTGGCAGTGAAGAGGTTGTAAAACTATCTGACAGAAATCCCGTTGTTAAATTGGGGTTGGAAGGCTTTTGATGGAATCTGTCTACCATCTTGACACAGAGTCAAATACTCCACATTGTAGTGGGCAAAGTTGAAAGGTCAAAGATGTCTTCTCCCCATAAATGCATTATTATTTACAAGAGCAATGACCAACAATTTTGGCAATGAGCCAAAAGTGACATTATCTTGGTTACATATTCTGGAAATTTGGGAGATGGAGTAGGTTTTCACATTAATTCTGGATAATAGGTAGAGAGCATTGCCTTTCAGCAGGGCCACGGAATGGCCCAGACGCACCGCTAGGGAAACTGCCACCTTTTTCACAAAAAGAGAAGCCCCCAGTATTTTTAATCTGAAATCAGAGTTGGGCCGTCCCATTAAATAAAAAGCGTCACTGGCTCTGGTCAGCTTGATTCGTAGGTCTACATTGTTTAAAATAAGTTGGTTGCAAAAAAAGATGTCAGTGTGCAATGAACCAAAAATGTAAAACTCACTCGATGGGGTGCTAAACCAAGCCCATTAAACCAACCCTCTGTTGGGTCCATCTGCCACAACAACAGTCCACAGCCCCGGCTCAGACCCACTGTGAATTGACTTTTTAGTGAATCGTCGGCAGGGGGGGAGCCAGGTTTTTTTCATGGGGGGCGATGTGCTGTGGGCGCTCCTCTACCTTTGTTGGGGGGGCTAATGCGAAAAAAATTTGGGGTTCTCAAAATGCATTTTCTGGGCACTAGGGGTGTGTGAGCGCTTAGACAACTGGGCACTGGGACATGAGGGCAGCTGGACAACTGGGGAGGTGTTTAGGTGTCCACACGTCCCTAGTGCCCAGTTTTCCAGTTTGGGAAACACTGGTTGCTCTAACTGCATATGTGCAAAATCACATAACAAAATACTCAAGAGTTTTTCAGAGACAGATCTCATCAAGTTAAGGGTCTGTGGACCACATTAGAGGTCCCTGATATTAAAAGGTTGATAATCACTGCTATTAATTACAATTAGAGAATGAATAACAGTGTAGAAGAACTTTGTTTTGATATACAATACTGACAACCGGAATGAATGTAATCATTTTATCAGTTTATTATTATTATCATTTAAGCAAATGAATAAAGGTGGCCAAAAATACAAAATACAAAAAGAATGACTCATTCACTCATTCAGTCATATTATGCCAGACATAAGGCCAAATACTGCATTTTCTTTTTTTTTTTTTTTTTTTTTAGAAATCCTCAATATAAAACACAAAGGAAATTGTTGAAAATAAAAGTATAATTTTAGGTGCAGACACTTCAAAATAATAGTATTTTGCGATTTCCATGTGAGTCACAAAACACCCTTAGGAACTCATCCATATCCAAGGCCTTGGCCCTCTTGGACTCAACACTTAGCACCCACCATGAATGATGACAGACTGAGTGATCTTGGGGTGCTAAGTGGATTTTTTTATCAATTTCATTGCAGAAAAGCTGCGTTCACAAGAAGCTGTACTGACAGGTAGGGCCACTGCAATTTTGCACAACCTGAACAGTTCAAAGAAGACCTCACTGTATGGCTCTAGGAATACTGTGAACTCCAGTAAACTGGTTAGAGTCTGCATCCCAGCCGCCTTCTTCCTCTGGAAAAGACGTCCCCATTGACAATTTGCAAATGCAGATGAAGCAGAGTGTTACTGAGATCTACATAGCAATCGCCTTGACCTTGAAGCACAAACTCCAGGGGACAAAAGTCAGTGAGAGCTGAGATTGGTGTTACCTTAACATACTGACTTTGTTCGATAGAGAGCTGAATGGGTGGGGCTGCAAGTCCAGCTCTGACGTGCTGCATTCCGGAGATTTATGATGTAGAAGATAGAATCACAATATATTTGAGAGTCAAAATAATGTATCGCTGGACCTCCTTCTCATGGCATGTCTTTCCTGCATTGATTTGCTCCAACGGTTGGACTTGCACTTTTTATGATCCCCTACACGACGCCCTGGGGGTCTTTTTCCTGGTCTTGGAGCTAGAAGCATAAGACCTGCGCTGTATTGATCTCCCGCAACTGAAGCTTTTTTGTGAGATACATGTCCCAGCCTAGGGGAACCTGGACTAAAGTCACTTGAAAGTCAGAAGTGGTGTTTTCTGTTACTGTTGGTTGAGTTTTTGATTGTTTTTATATACTGTTTGGTTTCATTTATAAAAAAAAAAAAGAAAGCAAGGATTTTTATTTATGTATCGGCATTTATGAATATGCCATTTAGCCAACAGAATAATAAGATTAATTATATAATATTGTTTGTTTTTGGAGGGTGTAAAGGAAGTGAAGCCAAACAGTATATTTTCAAAACAAAGGGTAAAGTTATTTTCAATAAAGGAGGAAATAAAGTGGCAAACATCTATCCAGAAACTGTTTGAAAAAAGGGCAAGACCAAAACAAGTGAAAGATATCTTCAGGGCATTCTGAACAGAAAGAGCAATTAGTGTCAACACAATTCTTAAACCGCTGTAAAAAGAATATTTTACATGGATAAATTTTGTGAATTAATTTGAAAGATACTTCTTTAATTTTATTATTGATCATGTATTTGGTTGGTAAAATCCAGATCTTTCCCCAATCAAGATTTGGTAATAAGTTATTCCAATAAGTAATTACATAGGGGAGAGACACAATGTCCCTTTGAAACAAAGCACGTACAGCGCGATTGCTGCTGCGTGTCGCCGAGAAACAAACCCTGCCGACTTCGAGCTCAGTTGGGTCTATAGGCAAAAGAGCTGGGATCTGGTCCACTGTGCTCCTAAAGAATTAGGATGTTGTATTTTGAAATAAAGTCTTCATAAGTGAGTAATGAACCATTGGAATTAAATAGCTGATGAACCAGGAGTATATTATGAGAAAACCAAGCAGGGTAAAACAAGGATTTGTTTCTGTGCGTTATGTCTTTATTATTCCATATGTAATATCTGTGTGGGGAAAAGTTGTGTTTATATATTAATGACCATGAAAGAAGCATCTGTTTATGAAAATTTGACAATTTCAATGGGATTTTTTCAATTTTGTAATTGCACAGTAAAAGAAAATGTAAGCCACCTACTTTAGAAAAAATAAAGTTTGATATAAAATTCCAAATTGAGGAAGGGTTTTTAATGAATTGTTTCAGCCAATTAATTTTGAAAGTGTTATTTAAGGTTTCGAAGTCTAAAAAGTTGAGGCCACCTTTGTTGTAGGTATTCATTATCACTGACTTTTTGATGTTTTTGTGTGTTTTGTTTTTCCATACGAAGTTAAAAAGCATTTTTTCGATATTCTTTAAAATGTTCTTGTTAACGTCAAGTGATAGGGCAGCATAAGTGAGGCGGGATACGCCCTCAGCTTTAGTTAATAAAATTCTGCCTCGCAAGGATAAATCTCTCTGCAGCCACTGATTGAGCTTTTTCTGCGTTTTTTGTCGATAATAGGGTTAAAATTTAGATCACATCTGGCTTCCCTATCTTTGTTAATAAGTATGCCTAAATAGGTGACACAATCTTTTGTAGGTATGTTGCATATGGAGGGGATATTACAGGTTTTAAGGGCAAGCAATTCACATTTTCTAATGTTTAAACAGAGTCCGGATACAAGAGAAAAAGTGTTGATCACATCAATGGCTAGAGGTATCTGACAGCTATTTTTTAAAAAAAGTGTTGTATCATCAGCGAATTGACTGATGATAATTTCCTTGTCTGCTATTAGGATACCTTTCAACGGACTAAGTTTAATAGAATCGGTGAGAAGCTGTGTGCAAAGAAGAAAAAGGTAGGGCGATATTGGGCATCCCTGTCTTACCCCGCGTTTTAGAGGAAATCGAGGGGAGGTGCCAGCAGACAGTTTGATAGAGGAATTCCCATTTTTATACATTGTTTGGATAGCACTTTTGAAAAAAGGGCCAAAACTGAATTTTTCTAAGGCATGGAATATAAATTTATGTTCGATCGTATCAAAGGCTTTGTAAAAATCTAAAAAAAAGGATGAAACTTCGTCAGGACATAAATGCATAATCAATTAAATCGAGAATAATCTTAATTGTTATGGTCTGTTTTTATGGCCGGATTGGGTCTCATCAATTATGTAGTCTAAAACAAATTTGTTAAAATATTGAGCAAAGATTTTGTAGTCATTTTAAGTAGAGAGATTGGGCGCCAGTTATCGATGAGAACCCAAGAGTAAATCTTTCTTGGGTTTGGGTATTAGAGTTATAAGGCCTTGGGTAAGAGTGGAGGGAAGGGATTCATTATGAATACATTCTGAAAAGAGAGCAAGGAGGAAGGGTGCTAACTGCTTAGAGAAGGTTTTGTAAAATTCAGAGGTAATACCGTCTGAACCTGGAGATTTATTTAATTTGAGATGGTCTACAGTGGATATAACTTCTTGTAATGTTAATGGTTTGTCACAAAATTCTTTTAAGTCAGTGTCAATTGATTTAGTGTTTGTGAGAGATTCCATAAAATGACAAGTAAGTTCTTCATAGTATTTGGAATCATAGAGTTTAGTATAAAAATCTGAGCAATATTTTGCTATCTTTTGAGGATCGTCTGTGATGTTACCATCAATGTTTAATTTTTGTATGGTATTAAGTTTGGCATGAGATTTTTCAAGTCGAAAAAAGTAAGCAGTATTCTGTTCCCCTTCCTCCATCCACCTCCTTCTACTTCTTACAAAGGCCCCTTCAGCTTTTACCCTATATAAATCATCTAATTTGAGTTGTAACTGTGTCAAAAGATGAGACTCGTTTTCAGTTAAGTTAGCTCTGTTTTTTTGTGTTAAGGATATTATTCCTGAAATAATGTTTTCTTCTTCAGCTTTTTTTGCTTTAACAATTGAACTGCAGTATGTCCTCAGAAATTTAGATCATTCGAATTTTAAAAGTTCCCAGTTACTGCCAAACTTATTTTCAATTAGGGATTTTTGCCAGTAACGATCAATTAAGGATTGGACAGTTTTGGATACAATTTCATGTTTAAGAATGGAGCTGTTTAGTTTCCAGTAGGAATTCCTATGACTAGTATGAGGGTTTAACGAGATTTGTATTGATATCGCTTTATGATCAGTAAGAGGAGTTGGAATGATATCAACATTGATGGCGTTTTTGTCAAAACCATTGGAAATCAGCCAAAAGTCTATTCGTGATAAGCTAGTATTTGTTTTATTGTTCCAAGTATATGAGAGCACTCCAGGATTTTTTCTCTCCATATGTCAATCAAATCAAATTTATGCATGAATTGTATTGAAGTAGAGGCTAGTGAAGGGTTAGAATGTGGAGGCCACCTATCTTGAAGACCGTCAAGGGCAATATTGAAATCACCGCCCATCATTATCATTGCGCTTGGATATTTAGAGAGCCAATATAAGAGGCGAGATTCTAAAACCCCAAATAGTGTATCGTTTTCATCTTTCGAATTATATCCATATATATTAACTAACAAAATTATGGTATCATTGGTATTAGTAACTATAATAAGAAAGTGACCTTTAGTATCAGCTTCATTGTGTAGAATTTTCCCATTGAAAGAGTTTTTCGAGATAGCAGCGCCCGCTGCTCTCTCTGAGCCATGAGATAACCAAATGTCATTGCCCCACTGAACCTTCCACAATGGAGCATCATTTTTTTACAGAGTGTGTCTCTTGAAAGAAAAAAAAATCAGTTTTTTGTTGTTTAGCAAATAAAAATAAAGCTTTTCGCTTAATATTCTGTCTTAACCCCCTGGCATTAAGAGAACTAACAGAAAAAGACAATGTATCAGATAAGTACTGAAAACGAGTACTATAAAGAAGAAAGTTTCAAGTAAAAGGGAAATGATCTCTATCTCTAAAAAGTTAGAAAAATATTTGTCAGTATAAGCCCAGTGTGTTAAACAAACTCTCCATGAGGTAGGTAGTAATAACAGTTTAACAAGACTTTTCATCTTATAAAAAAAAGATAAGAGGTTGAGTGGGGAAGGGATAAGGGTCCAAAGTCTTTCTTTAGATTATAGAAAAATAAATTATCTCTTTTTTTTTTTTCTCAACCTTCCCCTTATGTCTTTACCCACTGTTTATAGTAATGAGTCACTGTAACAAAATTTGTCTTCAGTATTCCACGACCTGCTAAAGGAAGACAAAAAAAGTTTTTCAAAAAGATTGGCCCAAAAAGCCTATTGGACCTGAGCTTAAAAAGAGAAAAAAAAAGATTTTTTCAGCTTTTTTCAAAAATTAAGAATCAAAACTCAAAAAGAAGAAGAACCAATAAGTGTTCTGAGAGGGTTTTTTTTTTTTATTTATTTTTTCTCTTTTCTTCTCCTTTGTCACTCTCTCTCCGTCCCTCTTCATCACGTTTTCATTATTCCTCTTCATCAATCATCCTGAGTAAAGTTGTGTTGAACTTTGCATCCCTTTAATTGTGGGTAGTTGCACTGTTGGATGGTGTGTTAACCTGTGGACCATCAAGGTTCTGTGGACGTATTTCTTTTCCATTGATGATGACTCGGGTACCTGCAAAGTGAGCCTTTTTCCCATTTTTCTTTGCTGCTTCAATTATGGGCCACAGTTTGTTGCGTGTTGCCTTGTCTTGTGTTGTTAGATCTTCAGCAAATCTCAACCTGTTGTTTTTGAGGTATTCACTCTTTTTTGCCACTCTCCACAGAAGATCTCTCGTGGATCTGTTCGTAAAGCGGATGATGGTGGTCCTGGATCGGTTTTGGGAGCCCTGGTATTTCCCTAGGCGGTGAACGATGTCGATGTCATCTGTAATTTTTTGTTGAGAGCCAGGTAACATAGCACAGCAAATGTTGATAACTTTGGCCTTAATATCTTCTGGGTTGTCTTCAGGAACACCATGGAGTCTGAGATTCCATCTGCGGCCATATCTTTCCGCTTCATTGACCTTTTGCTGCAGGTCTGCAATCTGCTGTTCGTATTTTGCACTGGCAGTTTTTACTTCCTTCATATCAGATTTTAATGACTCAACTTCGGCAAATGCAAAATCAACTGATTTTTTCAGGGCTTCAATGCTCACCGCATTCTTGGTAATCATGCCTTCCAGGTTGTCAGCATGCACATTGATTGCTGCGAGGATGTTAGCCTGTAAATCAGCTAAAGACATCTCTGCTTTTTGTTTTTTCTCTTTTGGCTTGATTGGAGTATCTGGGGCAGATAGTGGCAGAGGAACAAGATCGGCATTTCCGTCGCACTGGGTTTCAAGGCCCGAATAGTCGTGGTCCATATTGACCAAGGAAGAGGCTTTAGGTGTAGTGCTAGCTGAAGAGCTTGATGATGGTTTTATTTGCATTAAGAGGCACTCCAAAAATCATACCTTCTTGATAGGTAGCTTCTTTGTCTTTGTCTTTGCGCTTTGTCCCATCGTTTTGCATGGTGGTAAGGGTTGTGGAAGTGTCGTCACGTTCAGGTAACACTGTTGACTTCCCTAGCTTAGCTTTAGCTTAGTTGTTTATCGGTCGCCGATGGGGTGGAAAAGGTGATTATCTTCTTATTAGTTAAAAGACGAGCGTGTCGGAGTCCGGGAGGTTGTTTAAGCACTGTTTGTATTTATTTATATTTATAGCAGCATAATAACACTTACAGAGCGATAGTAAGGGATAGAGATCCAGAAAATGCTCAGCTACAATGACAAGCGTCTGCCTCGGTCGCCATCTTGGCCGGCCAGTTCAAAGATTGGACTAATACCCGCCGGTCAACACTGAGGCAAATACCTTGGTCTCTTCACAACCTGCTTTTGTCTTCAGCACTCTGGCATAAGCCTTCTTTGAAAAAATGTAGATAACAGTTAAAAGATACTTGAACCCAGCATTGTATTGCGACAACGCCTGCAAGTCACAGAGGTCAAGTTGAAATTGATTTAGGAGTCAGGGTACGAATACTCTATTTCTGGGAAAATGTATCCTGGCAGGTTATTTAAGGTATACGTATCTTCCTCTGATAGAATTTTTTTCACCCTATCTACTTTGACTTTACTCCCCGTTTCATCCTGCACGGCCCTGTGAAGACGGTCCACTCCCCCAAAACTGCGGGGATGGGAGGGATTGTAGTAAATTTTTTCCATCAAAATTTCTTTTCCATCTTTCTGCAAGCTGTGTCATTTAAAGAATGACAAGCGTCACGTAATACTCCTTCTCTTTATATGTTTTTTATTGACACATTATGTTATACACACATTACAATTAACACACATACACAAACACATTGTCATGTCAAGGAAGTTATGTTAAGTTGTTTTTTGTCTTGTGTCTATGTTGTCTTTGTGATGTCCTGTTTTATTTTGAAATCCTAACTCTCCTCTCTTGTTTCAGGTCACCTTACTTCCTCCCTTTGTGTGTTTTCCCGCCATTGTGATTGTCGGCCCCGCCCTGATTGTCTCCACCTGTTTCCCCTTACCTTGTGTATATATAATCTGCGTCTCCCTTTGTCCTGTGCTAGTTCGTCTTGTCTCGTCAGCCAGTGAACCAGCGCCGTATTCATGCCAAGTCTTGTTGTTGCTCAAGTTATTGTATTGTTCAGGTTTGAAACCTATTTTATTTTGATACTTTGTTGGACTCAAGTTTTCTGTTACCTTGTAAGAGTGAATTTTTGTTGATACTTTGTTGATCTCTAGTTTTCCTACAACCTCATTTGAGTGAATTTATGTTGATACTTTGTTTCTTATCTCTGAGTATTTTTGCTGTTACTTTTCCTCTTCGGAGTGATTTTGTGTTTTGCATTTGTTTTTGTAAGAGACTTTTGGTTCTGGTGTCGTGCATTTGGGTTCATTGCTGTTCAGTCTTGTCACACATTCTAAGATACAGTGCTACAGGCACTTATTCTTCAGAAAATGCAATGCTTGTGCATTAATGGACTGGTGGTACTGCTGTTAATATCGACGTGTAACACTTGTAAGGTAACAAGATGGGCCAGAGTATCTACAAGCAAAGTATACCATACAAACAAATGATACTTTAATTTCTGGAAAATCTTTGATGACATACTGAAAAAGCGAAGTAAAACATCAGTTGCAAAAGTTTCTGACATCGTAACAGCTTTTAGCACACTCCCTTCCCACTGACCTTCTGAAGACTGAGCTCTTACTGTTTCCATTACCTTTTCTAATTTTTCTAAAAATCTACAACTCCATTGTACTTTGGCACTTTGTTTATAGTGATTTCAATGGCCTAATGTAAAAGAGTCGATAGCTCAAAAATGATGTACCATTCCCTCACAGCTTGAAACAGTCCTCTCAAACAATTTCTCATTGTGCAATTGTCTAGCAATAACTATATATGAGAAAAAAAGCATGCACTTTAAAAAAAGAAAAATAGTCTTCTGAACCACTCCAAAGGTCAGCAGCTGCTCAAAGTTGAGCTATTTTCAGAGTCCTCTCTCCAACAAACAAGTTTGTTGATTTTGTCCACAATCTTCTCTGATGACTTCAGATCGTGAAGAAATGTCTTCACAATGCCTCAGATGCTGGATTCACTAGTATATATGTGCTGTGAATACAGCAAGTTGAGGATGGCTGGAACAAACCATGGTGTCCAGAGATTTCTCATAAGTGGGTTAATGTGAGTCCGGAATAAACACTCTGGGATCTCCCACAGGCATTCATGCTGTACCTGGCTTGGGTGGCTGACATGGCATCCGTAGCAGGTCTTGGTCCGATACTGGCTCAGAACAATGTTCAGCAGATGAACGATGGCAGATTTAACACCGTCAAGAAGCAGCGTCGAGAGCACAGCATCCGGCTGGTCACTCTTTGAGCGTATGCAATTGCACTACAACCCATCACGCAGCTCCACGTGAGGAAGGGGCATGCATGCCCGCCGATAGGGCGGGACAAACAGGTCTGTTGTCCCGGGCCCAGGGTGGGGGGGGCAAAACTGGGCCCTCATTAAGTTAAAAATATTCCTATATGTGAAAGAAATAAGTAATATTTGAGTTGCATAAAAGCTTTTTCTTTGTTTTTCTTCCTAATTGTTGAAATAGTGATCAAAAATCCCCCCACCCCCAACACAAAAATTGTTTGGCCATCGATCAAAACTTGATGTTGCCATTTGATTTGAAGTTCAGTATCGTCAAAATGTCTGGTCAGCACACGTCTGGTGCTCAGAAAAGGAAAGAAAAGATAAGAGCAGACGAAACTAGAGGCCTTAGAGATTTTCTAGATAAATATTTTTAAAAAAAAAGGTGACGGTGAAGCTGGGACTGGTAAAGTCAACGTAGAGCGAGGTAAGAAACAGCACCAATTTTTACCAGCCTTGTAACGTGACTTAGCTCTAACGTTAACGTCCATAAGCTTGTAGAAAAGCCTGACACAAGACGTAATCTTTGGCAGAAACAGTTGAGTTTGAAAGAGACAGAGAAGGTGAGTCAAAGGAGAGAGCCCAGCTGCAGTCAGGTGACAGAGAGAGTGATGTGAGAAGCGCTCACTCTCCTGCACAAACCCCCAGGAAGTGCGCCACCCTCTGAAGCAAAATTTACATAGTGGCCAAAAGTAGATCTACAGCGTCACATGATGCACACTGGCCCAGAAAGACTTTTCCCCATTTGTTAACATTGGGAAAGAGACCTCCTTAAATAACTGGATAAATTTTTTTTGAGACATGTTGACTTTTCAGAAGGCATTTTTTTATAGCCATTATTAAAAACATTAAGCACTAGTGACAGTTACTGAAAGGTACTGAACGTAGTATTCTTAAAGTTGAGCTGTGTAATAAAACACGGGGCAATATTACAAGCAGCACCTTTTATTACCTTTTTATGGGCACAACACATTCTGATTCTGTTAATTTGATTTCTCCGGTTGTGATTACGATATGATTCCCTGATGAGTTGTATGTATATGTGTGTGTGTGTGTGTGTGTGTGTAGTGAGAGATAAATATACCATTATCTGATAATCACGTAAATATTAAAACCGACAGCTCTGTCTTTATACCGCCAATTAGCTGCTGTTGCTAATAAGCTAATGCTCGGGTACACTCAGCCGCGTTCAGCTGTCGTTAATCACTTCTACGCATGCTCTATGGGCCAGTAGATCCGGGTATTTTGCACTTTTCTAAACCCGGAAAAAGAGTTTTCTCTGCTTCATGCGCCACTGAGCAGCTCTCATAGGAATGAATGAGGCCCCGCCCCCACGGCTGTATCCAGACTTCCTTATAATGGTCCCGCAGCGGAGGGACAGAGTCAGGTTGCCAGTGAGAGAGACGAGAGAGACAGAGAAATAGTCACAGTGGAGCGGGAGGGGCCCGCTGTCATGGAGTAGAGGGACAGGGACAGGGTCAGGTTGCCGGTGAGAGAGAAGTGAGAGACAGGGAGCATCACAGTGATGCAGGAGGGGCCCGCTGCTCCGTCGGAGGGTCTGAGCAGGCTGGATCAGAGACTGATCAGACACTTGATTTTAGCGACCCTGCATTTTGGCCAAATAAAGTGACAGACTCTGATAGAGTAGACATCATATGTGTCATGGCAAAACGAACAACATTCTCTGAGAGGGCAAAGGAATTGCCAGCAGATGCAGAGGGCAGGGAATTCCCAAACTAATTGACATTTTCCACATCCCCCAATGGATGGGAAAAAATCAATAGGGACTGGATAATATATAGCAGCTCAAAAAAGGCCTCTTCTCCTGTGAAGTAAAGAAACTGGACTTTAAAGACATCATAGACGATTTTGCCACAGGGAAAGTTTGGCGCATGGCACCCCAGCAAAGCTGTCAGCTGGCCTGGAGGCGTGTATGCGTAACAAGAGTGCCTGAATGGCGAATATATGATGTTCAAAACGACGCAAAAGCACAAGGTGGTAGAGTCACAGGGTCCTAGAGTCCGATCTATATATGTTAAAGGAGAGGGGCGGGGGAAAACAGGTGGGAGTGACCTCGTAACTTGATCTTTTTTTTTTTTTTTTTTTTTAGAATAAGAGAGATTTTTTTTTACACCTCCTGATAGCATCGACTGGTGCAAAACAGCATGCCAATTTGGATCTCACAGTCATCCAACATTTTCATCCACTCCTTCACCGGCACACTCAGGTTAGTTAAAAATATCCCATTTTCAGAACTGAAACTCTCCACAATGGATTGACCCACAGGAGTTTTTCCAAACATTTGAAAAGTCACTCTTAAGAACCATTGGGTGGAGACGTCTCATATTGATTTCCAAATCACTGTGACAGTCTTTTCCAACTCTTGTTCTTCAACAAGGCTCTGATTCAGCGTTGCCTAGTCCGCTCCATCCACCTTTACAATTTGGATGCTGTTTGGATGGCTCTGCATCTCATCAGATGATGGTATTTGCCCTCACCTCTCAACCATCTGAACACCACAGAGAACAGGACTTCTCAATCGTTTGAGGTGAACCGGGCTCCAATCTTCCCTGGACCAAATTGCTCCCCTGATAAAAGTGGTAGAAAAGCACTTGGCCAACATAGTAGTTAAAGTGGTAACCCCACTTTTTATTCTCTTCCAGGCCCCATTCAGCCTGCAGGTCGCACGTCGTAGGTTCTTGAATTCTGCAATTCTGCAATGACCATCAGCAGGGTCTCGCTGATAACCACAGAGGTGTACACTCTCTTATCAACGAAAAAATATTATCATAGAGTGCATCGTTATTGTAATATGACATGCATTTGTTCCCATTATTGCTGTGCATTTCTCCCCCTCTCTTCCCCTTTCTCTTTCTCTTTCCTTTTTGTCATAACTTTAATGTAATTGTTATTTCCGACATCTATTGCATGTCTGTCCATCCTGGAAGAGGGATCCCCCTCATCATCCTCTGTCGCTCTTCCTTAGGTTTTTCCTTTTTTTCCCCCCGTTACAGGGTTACAGGGGTTCTTTTTCAGGAGGTTTTCCTTAGGTGATGTGAGGGTCTAAGGGCAGAGAGATGTCATATGCTGTAAAGTCCTCTGACCCATATGATCATGGGCTTTATAAATAAAATTGACTTGACTTGACTTGACTTGATTTAGGCATGTTTTCTTTTTTCCCACACCCTTTACAATCATCTTATTCAACAGCCGGAAGCAGTTTTTCCAGACTCAAGAGAGAACCCAATAGTTAGTTGTGAGCAAAAGGGGGTGGGCCTATGTGTTTCTGCATGCACACATGCACTCGGGGGTGTAGCCATAGAATTCTTTTATTTTAACTAACTAACTTTAACCCTAGTTCTTTTATTCATTGAACTTTAACCCTACTTCTTCAAGTTTCAGGTTTCATCAATTGTGCTTTAGCAAAATATTGCCAATTTTTCTTTTACTTTTACTTTCAGTATTTATCAAAATGAGGACAAATCTGGAAGGCAACAACTGTGTAAATTTGTATCTGTACAAGTAAGAATACATACATACATATATATATATATATATATATATATATATATATATACAAACTCTGAGTGTAACCCTGAACTCTGAGTTGATCTACTCTGAGATAGGAAACTCTGAGTTTCCGGTTCCAGAACAGCTGATTTGAGTTGGTTTATCAACTCGGAGTAGTTTCACCTGGAGTTAAGCGCGTGCACCACAACTATAAAAAGCCAGCATCAATGGAGCCCCGATTCGACGAGTCACCATGGCAACGGGGAAGCGGAGGGCTGCGTTCTTCACCCCACTCGAATTGGAAATTTTAATGCGCTCATATGCGGAGTTTGAACACGTTTTTAGAAAGAAGTGCAACACCGCTGCAGCTGCAAAAGAGAGGGAGACGGCGTGGGAGAACATTGCTGCCCGGGTCAATGCGTAAGTTTAAATGTAGTCCTTTGCAATCACAATACTATTACAGGGGAAAACTGTTTGAATGGTAGTGTATTAATTTATTTCATTTTATTTCATTTAGGTGCAATCCCGCGGGGGAGAAGCGCACGTGGCAGCAGCTTAAGATGAAATATAAAAACATTGTTCAAACAGGTAAGACCTCGGCACAATCTCATGGAGGTACCTCATTTTGATCATGTTTTACATTGTAAAGTAGCCTAAATATTAAGTGGCTGTTATCCCACACATAGCCTAAATGTCTTCATCCATATAATGTTTTGTTAAATAATTAAGTCTATTTAAACTAACACAGACTTCTACTCAGC
This sequence comes from Plectropomus leopardus, assembly GCF_008729295.1. Lineage (NCBI taxonomy): Eukaryota > Metazoa > Chordata > Actinopteri > Perciformes > Serranidae > Plectropomus > Plectropomus leopardus. The sequence goes on along the minus strand of NC_056484.1, from coordinate 24,865,261 downwards.
CAACAGAAAGAAAGCAGATGCCCGTAAAACGGGTGGTGGCCCAGCACCTCCACCTCTAACAGAGGCAGAGGAGCTGGCCCTAAGCCAGAATTTTGGAAGGCCAGTGGCTGAGGGAATCCCTGGAGGGAGCTCATCCTCTGAGACCACCCCCCAAGACACAAGTGCTTTTATAAAATGTAATATGCCTATAAATATATTTTTAAAGCATATTCATACAAATATTCATTTCTCTTTCATGTCTTTTTTTTTTCTTTTGGCCCAACAGATTCTGATGGTGCTATCTGCCTGGTGGAGCCCCTTCACGCCACAACAGGCCTTGTAACTGTAAGTAGGCAATACTCCAAAGATTTTGCCAAATGGTAGTTTAAGTATACTGAAACATATCACTCATCTAGGATGAATGAAGAGGATGAAACTGTGTCTGCTGCCTTTACAGAGGGGGATTCAGAAAGGCATACAGAGGTATGTTACTAATAGTTCTCTTCCCATTCACATTTCTTAACATTCTGGTGGAATATAGAGTGTGACATTTAGCCTACACTGAAGTATTGCACATTCTCATCCTTTTTAACAGAGCATGGCTGGGCAACAGCAGGACGGTCCCTCAACTTCCACTGCACAGATGGACACAGTGAGATGGATGTTCAGTAAACACCAGAGGTTCATTCTGTGGAATTCATGTGCAACTGTATAATTTAATGTTGTCTATGTGTTCCCAGTTACCAGTAAAAGAGATATACAAAATACACTTGCTGAAAAAAATCCAGAAAACAGATAAAGAAATACAATACTTGGACCGCCAGATTAGGAGGGCCGATCTGGAAATTGAAATACTGGAGCACAAGTTAGAGGTGGGTGCATGGTCACAGATGAATTATGTTAACTATTGGAACATTAACTAAACTAGCTCTTTTATTTGCAGGAAATAAAGAAGACCAAATGAAATGTGTATCATGTCTTTATTTGACTGCTGTGGTGGTGATGATGGTGACTTAAACTCTGAAGTGATTATGGCATATGGTGTCTCTGACTGCTCCGCCGTCCTGGATAGCTGGCAGGTGGATGGGGTCATCATCTGGGTCTTCAATTTGTAGGGCAGGGTGTTGCTCTCCTCTAATAGTGGCAATATTATGAAGAACAACACATGCCACAATAATATCACAGGCCCTCTCAGGGGTCACCCTGAGGTGACGCAGGCACTGGAAACGGGCTTTCAGCAGGCCTATGGTCATCTCCACCCGGGCTCTTGTCCTGCAGTGAGCCCGGTTGAAGTTCTGTTGGGGGCCTGGTTCAGGGTCAGGGTATGGGGTCATCAGCCTAGGTTGGCATGGGTAACCCCTGTCACCCAGCAGAAGGCCATCAAAACTCTCCTGTAACATATAGTGGATACATTAGAGTATATATAAAGGAGGGAGACAAGTGAATTATATTTTGAAAATCTTTAGGCTGCTTACCACGTTGCAGTCTGTTGCTCAGGTTAGACTCACGATAAATCCTTGAGTCATGAACAGATCCAGGCCACTTGGCCTCCACATTGGAAATGATGTGTGCAGCATCACATACGATCTTGACAGTGCAGAGATGACAGATGTTGAACTATGATGCAGTCTTTAACATTTTGAAACAGTAGTCAATCTACCTGTAGCCTACCTGCACATTTATGCTGTGAATGGACTTCCTATTCACATAATCGGCTTCATTATGTGAGGGAGCTGTGATGGGGATGTGTGTGCCATCTATGCAGCCAATCACACTGGGAAATCCTAAAAGAAATTAAAATTACTAATCCCAGTCTGAGGTTGCAGCACAATGTCATTAACGGAATATGATTCAAAATTAATTTAACAGATCTCTACATCATTCACCTGCAATCCTGTGGAACTCCTCCTTGATGGCTCTGACAGGTTTATGTCCAGGGAAAACGACAAAGATGTGTAAAAGTCGTTTCAGGGCCAGGCACACTTTTCTGACCGCCCTGCATACAGTTGCCTTGCTTAAATGCTCTGCATCTCCGACATTATACAAGAAACTGCCATTTGCAAAGAACCGCAGCGCAACACACAATATCTGATGGGATGTGAGAGCATGACTGCGGTTGGTAATGTTGCAAATGTAAGGACGGATTAGGTTGTGTATGTATAATATGGACTGTGATGTGAAACGGTACCGCTCAAAAAGATAACTGTCCGGAAATGCGAGAACATCTATCCGCGGTCTGAAAACAATCTCCCGATGAATATTTAGGCCTAATTCTCTGCGCAGTAATGCTGCTCCTTCATCCACTGGATCATTAATGAAAGGGCATGCCATTTTGACAGACGGCAGAACTATACTCCGACACTCGCCTGCTGACTGAATGAATGAATGAGGAAATCAAATAGCGTATGTGGCTGAAAGAGGGCGAGAGACAGAGAGAAACTCGAGGTTCATTGAGAAAAACCTGGTCCCGACCAGGTTAGGGTCATAGAGTCTGTTACTACGGTAACTGACCGAGAGCTTAAGTTACCCCTCTCTGTGAAACAGGCTACATTCAGCATTCAGCAAGGGCTGTCTGCCTGGGCTAGAATTCACCACGACATTGTCTCCTTTATATTAATGCTCAACCTGGGAGAATATCTTGTATAATTTTGCTGAAACACACATACACAAATGCCAGGGGCAAGCAGTCAGTCTTCTCCATTCTGTGTGTATTGATTTTTTATAAAAGCCAATATCTAGAGAGGACATGTATTATTATTTCAAAGACTCCTTTTCTCAGCATCAAAGGAGATTTTAATTTTGCTGCAGCTCATACAGCATGATCACATAATCTATCCATGCATTGCTCTGTCTAGTTTCATTCACCAATGAAGGTAGTCCAGATGTCCTTCTTCCCAGCCATGTCCTCTAGCTCTTCCTGTTGCTCTCCAAGATATTCCAGCCGATTCTTACTCTGAAAGCTACCATCCGTGTCCAACCAGAGCGTGGCCGGATGGTGTCAGATGAAATCTCAAATTAAATTTTGTTTTTTAAACTTTGTTCAAAAAATAATTAATAAATCTACCTTCTACTTTCAGACAAGAATGCACTAGGCCAGGACAGCTAGCATTGTTATTATAAGCCATTGCACAGCCACATGGCACCAGGCGTGTCCACATGCAACTCGCACAAGAGGTGTCACCTGTAAACGTGAAATATATATATACATATATATATACACACACACACACACACACACACACACACACACACACATATATATATATATATATATATATATATATATATATAAGACTTATATAACGCTTTATAACTGTAATCATGACAAAGCATTTTAAGGTCAACTATCATAATACTTAATAACTGCTGGTCACTCACTGACATTTTTGCATGTATGGTGGTGAATTATAATTCTTGTAGTTACTAGTATATAATTCTCATAGTTAGTTAACACAGTTAGATAACACTATAATCACTGTGTATAATGTTATGTGATTAGTGCTTTAGGTGAAGTAATGACATTACATAAGTATAGGCTGATATAATACATCACAAGATGGTTACTATAATGAGTGGGGATTGTTTTCTTTGATAAATTTAGTAAATTATACATGTTCTCATCCCAACTCGTTACATTGAGCAGCACTGTCAGTGACCTTCCGCGTCTACGTCTGATGTTTTAAGTATCCTGATGTTTTAAGCGACAGCTGTTCACACTCCAGGATGCCCTTACAGCAATGTCAACAAATGCACATGGTAAGCTCAATCTTTAATGCATTATGAAGGCATTCCTAGTGAATTACAATGCATTCATAATGCTTTATGAATACACTTACAAATAGATAAAATGCTTACTGATGCACTATATCAATAGTCATAAAACATATAGATGTGGCTTAGAATAATTTATAAGTGGCAAGGGCCTTATGGACGCTCTTGACTTGTTATAACCTAGAGGTTGAATGCTGGGGCTTATAATGCATTTAATCTATACAAACTCATTGACACATCAACAAGGACTCATAGTGTGATATAACAGTCCATAAGTTATAATTGTATGTGTTAAATGGGGTACATATTGGTGTGTTTATAATAGTTTATGATAATTTATGCCTCATCATAATGTTTCATTGTCGGTGTTAAGTAAAGTGTAATCATTTCCATGCATTTACAAGAATATATGCCATGTCATAAGTGATTAATGCCTACCACACACTAGAATACTTCAAAAATGCATTTAAAAAGACTGAATTCTGACAATGGAGGCTGGGGATCCTGCAGTGTCAGAGGTGGACAGAAATTGTTGCAGCCCTTGAAAACTGCAGTGAATATGCTATATGCTGTAGCTAGCTAGCTAGCTAACCACTGTCCCCATACCAAACAGGCAATCTCCAAGCTATGTTAGCCACTGGAATGTTTGCTATTAGCCTACAAGCTAACCGTATGATTTAGCTGAAGATTGTTTGGTTAAAAAATACATGATTACTTGATATATTAATTTTGAAGCTAGCAATCTTTGGTTGAACCATACATTTATCTTGCAGGCTAATGGTTAACAATCCAGTAGCTAAAGTTAGCTTGCAGGAGGCCCCTGCAGTGGTTAGCTTGCTAACTTACAGCATATAGCATACTTACCAGGGATTTCAGAGCTATATCTCTGTCCACGTCTTTCTTCTCCAGTGTTTAGTGGTAAAAATGGGAGGCCATGTCAAAGAGGCACTCTTTATCTATAATCAAATCAACTTTGTCCCCCTTTTCCACACACTGTTGCCAACTCCTCTGTAAGGGAAGTCGCTATTGGCTCTCCCAAAAGTCGTTAGAAGACGCTAGATGATGTCAACAAGATGAAGTTCTGAGAGGTAAAATTAATAGAAAAGGCTTACCAGATAGTTTACAAACTAACTATTTATGTATTTACAAGCTTTTTTTGTTGCCATATAACTATAATGTTAGCTTCTTTTTTTTCTTTTAGTGACCTAATGATTGTAGATCAAAACAAAAACGTGGTCTTGTAGCTTATATTTGGCCAGTGGGACAAGAAACTGACTGAGTGAGACTGACTGAGACAGAGAGAACTGTGTGAGGGATTTTGGAGTGTGAAACTAAAAAAGAGTGAATATTTAAACAAAAAAATAACGTCTCTGCTGTAATTGTACAAAATCAGCTTCTGTAATTGGTCATAACCTGCACACACCATTCATCTGCAGGGCAGGCAGCTCTCAGAGTGACCTCAGAGTTCGCTGCCGGTTGGGACTGCAGGGCTGCTGGTCAGACTGACTGCATGAGTGCTGTAAGAGTGATGAGGAGAGGAGACGGCAGCCGCCCTTGCCCGTACTTTACAACCAGTGAGCTTGGTTGTAATGTGAACCACGGAGCGGGATGTGTTACAAGTGGGATGTGTTACATGCTTTTTGCTGAAGCTTTGTCAATACAAGTCGCTAGATTTGCTTTGTCAACACAATCATTCCCCAAATGACCAGAAAAAAGCAAATTAAGTTGCCAAGGGAGTTTGGAAAGTGATTATGAACCTCAAAACCTCAATCTCAAAGACTCAACTGACCTAGCTGTCTATAACAACTTCCAATAAACAATAAATTGAGTACAGAGTTCTATTCTAGAAAGCAGGTTAAACAAACTGAGTCTAAACCTGAGTTTATGAACCCTGAGAGGAAAGATTTCAGCTGATTAATCAGAGCAGAGAGATAATTAATCATTCTGAGTAAAACTCATCTTCTGTGAATGAAGAAAAGCCATCATCAATAGAGCTTAAATACTACGATTTACCATGGCAACAGGTAAATAAAAGGCAGCAGACGATGTGGAGATATTAATCATTGGGATCGTGAGCTCAGCTGCAGGAACTAGACAGGATTGTGATAAATTGGTCATGTTTCTGAAGGCCTAAACGTCAACTGTACATATTCATCTTAAAAAAAGAGAGCCTGAGTCAGAGCAGGGAAAGTTTTATCTTTATCTTATTACTCATTAGAGTGATCGTCTATAATGCAGTTAAACTTTAATCTGACAGAGACACAACAGGGGCCACCAACTGAAGATGAAATATACCTTAGAGTTCTATAGTTATGTTAAAAAAAATGATAAAAAAATCTAAGCCATAGACATGATTGTAATCATATCAAGTAATAATGTGGTCAGTGATTTGCACTTAAGAAGAGTAAAAGCCTACAGTAGAGTAGTCAGCGGCTTTATTTAAGCTACTGTAACAAATTTAGCTTAGTCTAAGATTCAGACAGACTCTCTGAATGTTATCATTTCATTCACTCTGGCTTCTACAATATCAGCTGATTAGGGGCATCATTCTAGCAATCCAACAAGATTTTGTCATGACCTCCCAAAGACAATTATATCTCTGCTGTCAAATATAAAACCATTCTCCTCTCTGCTGTTGTCAGTTGTCATCTTAGCACAGATGTTAATGGAAATTCCTCTACTTACCATTCTCAGTTTCTCCTTATTGATATCAATAACAATGTCAGATTATAAATTTAAACCATTTCTAGAAGGTCCAGAGCCAGCATTCACATCAGTTGGTGCAGTAGCACACACTTTGCTCTGTGCATCAGCTCCCCCACAGACGAGTTTGTTAGAAAGACAATTTTTAATTTATACCTATTGATTGTGATATGTAGGCAATTTCATATGTCTAATTGTTTGTACAATATGTGAAATTTTCAAGTAAGAGGCATGCGCCCTGCTGCTGACAGGATTCAGTGCAGCTGTAGCTGTGTTAAAACACCTGTGCACTGTACTGTATAGCAAACCTGATGAAGCCATGAGTGAAATCTGTTGTTTGCACTTCAAACACCTCAAATAAAGACTAAATAAAAGAAAAAGCAATTCAGCCTTCATGTGTGACCAAGGGTTTTAAACACTTCACTTTTTTTGCAGGCTAAATTTAAACTGAAGTGAGGTGATAGTAGTTATATTCAAAATGAACATTTCAATAGGAAGTTTTACATTTTTCAGTCTCAACCTCAATCAGCCTGCCAGCAAAACCTATAATATGTGTATGATAGGGAATTTTTGGTGAAGCAAGAGTTAGGTGAGTACCAAGCCTATAAGAGGCCTCAAGATCAAATACTTATCTTTGGAATGAGAACAGGTTAGCTGAGATGTATGCCCAAACTTAGAGAGAAAACCTGTCAGTTTGTCAACCAGTCACTCAGCTCCTCTGTGATCCTCTGTGATGAGCGGTTACCCCAAACACCCTCTTTTGAAGATGCAGAATTCCACCTAAAGAGAAAAAGATAACACAAGTATCATTGGCATTTTCTCTCCAACAACAAATAATAATGAATATTTCTTCTGTTGTCTATTTTCTGTAGAGAATGGAGTTAAAATATATGGTACCGGCCTCTTTTCTAAGTATGCTCTATGTGGCTTTCCTCCTCTGTGCTCTTTGGTGCACCTGACAGAGGACAGGAAATTAAAATTGGGCCTGGGAAAAAGATCGAATATCCAGTAGGCATGAAGCTGAGGAGATAAAGAGTGAGAGAGGCAGAGGTAACTAATGGCAGAGCAGGGAAAAAGAGAGAGAAATATATTATGGAGCAGAAACTCACCCCAGATCAGTCGCTGGCTCCATTCATAATAGAAAATGTGATTCTCATCCACTGTCTGTCAAGAAACCAGGGAGGTAATGGCCTCTGTAACGATCTCCCACCTTATGAATTAGTGTTGGCTACTGGCCTCACTGCAGTCAGGAAATAGATGCAAGAAAATAAAATGCATGACTCAATTCAGTCCTATTTATTTCCCCTGCGGCCACATCTGGTAATAAAAGGGAAGCGTATCAAAAGGGTTTCATGTGCTCAAATTGATCAAATACAAAATAGAACATGTAAAGAGATCTACAAAAGTGTCACCCTGAGCCATGTGAATAAATAAACTAACAATAAACTAAAAAAGTCTGGTAAAGAAGACTCACCAAATTTATTTACCAAATTTAGGCTCATTATAGTAAAAATACACTAAATGGTTCTATTATTGTAATGACCACACATTCCATATCATTTGCGTACATCTCAGCCACTCCTTGCATCCCCCAGGCTTGTACATATCTTGAGAACTATCCAGATCTGCAATTCACCACCTCCCTGCCCTCCCAGTTACCTTCAACACAGTCTTTACAAATCAGTACACCTGCCTCTCATTCTCACATCAAGAAACAACCACACTACAGGGATGCACAGTGAAATGTAAGTTGCACGCCCTTCATGCTACTCACACACAGAACTTATACAAATATTTGTATAAGAATACTTATATATAAAAGCCTTACATACATATAAAGCTTGAGAGACTTTAGCTATGATGGGAGTGGGGGTACTGCAAAGGTAGTAGTATACCACTGCTTTTGCAGTGATTTGGGTGAGATCCCAATGCCTAAAGCCCCCTTTCACAACTGTATGACACACCGCCAGGCAGCATCAGATGAGAACATGGCCTGACAGAACTGTTCACGGTTTTATGATAAGCAGCTGGACGGCCAGATGGCTGGCACCTGCTGCTGCAGCATGATACATGGACAGGCAGAGTGAGTTGACAACAGAGACAAAAAAACGTATTGCATCCACATCATACACAGCCAGACAGCATCAGGTTGAAACGCTGCTGGTAGCAATGTAAAATAAGGAATGTGATGGCTGCTATAGCTGTAGCTGTTCACCTGCTCCACCTCAGCTACACCGATATAGACAGGGGTGTGTGTCTTTGCCTCCTTCTTTCTAAAATCAACAATTCTCCTCCTTGGTTTTCCCCTTGGTTTTACTGACGTTGAGCTGTAGGTTGTTCTCTGTGCACCACTCAGCAAGATTGTTGATTTCCTCCCGGTATGAACTCTCATTGCTGTTTGTAATAAGACCAATGGTAGTGGTGTCATCCACATAGTTCACAATAGAGTTCTCCTGATGTCTGGGAGTGCAGTCATGGATGTACAGTGTGAACAGGAGGGGGCTGAGCACACAGCCCTGGGGGGCTCCGGTGTTGAGCACTAATGTAGAGGCCAATCCTAACTCTCTGTGGTCTGGATGTAAGGAAGTCCAGTATCCAGTTGCAGAGTGTCATACTGAAGCCCAGAGTGTTAAGTTTTCCAATCAGCTTCATGGGAGAGACTGTGTTCAATGCTGAGCTGATGTAACAAACAGCATCCTGATGAAGCCGTTCTTATTCTCCAGGTGAGTGAAGAGCAGTAGATATGGCATCCTCTGTGGATCTGTTGTTTCTGAAAGCATACTGGTGAGGGTCCAGGCTGGCAGGGATGTTGTCTTTGATGTGCTGGAGAACCAATGTCTCAAAGCACTTCATCAGGATGGGGGTAAGAGCCACAGGAAGATAGTCATTAAGACTAGACACAGTAGACTTTGTGGGTACAGGGATGATGATGGCTGTCTTGAGGCAGGAGGGAACAGTCTCTTGTGATAGTGAGGTGTTAAAATGTCAAGTATAACATTAACAAGCTGATCAGCACACGCTTTTAGTATTCACCCTGGAATGTTGTCTGTGCCTGTGGACTTGTTTATATTCACTCTCAGCAGGAGTTTTCTTACATCTGCTGTGGTCACTGAGAGTGGCCAGTCCTCTGGGGGCGTGGTAAACTTCATAGCTGAGTCCTTATTGGGGAAGTCAAAGCAAGCGTAAAATGTGTTCAGCTCGTCCAGCAGCGTGGTCCTTACATATGATGGGGGCACTCCTGCTTCTGTAGCCTGTGACATTATGAATCACCTGCCACATATCTTGAGTGCTATTGCTGTTAAGGTCTCTCCAGTCTCTGCTGGTGTCTCCTCTTAGCCTCCTTGATGCCAGCTCTCAGAGGTGCTCTGGCAATGATGTATGCCTCCTTGTTCCCTGACTGTAAGGCAGCTTTTTTAGCTATGAGAAGAGCCTTCACCTCCCTGTTCATCCAGGCTTTCTGGTTGGGGAATGATCTCACCATCTTTGTGATCACCATGTTATCAGCACATTTGCTTACATATGATGTCACCAGAGGCATCGCAATGTGGTAGTCAAGGTAAGCAATTGCCTAGGGCCCCGAACTGGAAAGGGGCCCCCAGAGACAGCTGACATTGGTCCATATTATGACAATATGATGGATCCCCTTTAGACCCTGCAACAACGACAACATGTCTGGAATCCCCCTAATGGGGACCCCTACTAGCTGTCGCTGTCTAGTGGCTAGAAGGGGGCCTCCAAGAGACGGCTGACATTTGGTCCATATCAGCGGCACAACTTGAAACCCAGTTAGACACTGCAACAACAACAAGTTGTGAATCCCCCTAATTGGGCCCCCTACTGGCTACTTGCTGCTGCTGGTGTCAAACACATGTTGAAAAATTAAGCGCACTTATCCTTCAGGGCACGTGAACAGAATAAAAAAAAAAAACAAGAGGAAGACGAAAAAACAACGCAACAGTGGTAATGTAGTGAGAATGTGTTACATTAAAAAATGTTATGCCACCTTGTCCCAGTCCCACCAGGCATCAGAAAAGTTTATTGTTCAATGACAACAACAGCTAACCTTAGTTAAACGGTAGACCAGTTTCTAAACTGTTGAGACATAAACAATATATATATATCTGTTTGAATTTGTTTGAATAGAACAGGTGTATAAAACTATGACATAAGCTGCATTGCCAATGGCTGTGTACACAGATCATTGTGCATACAATAAATTAGTGCTGCAAACTGTAACTGTTTGAGGCCACGGGGGGCCAAGTGTCTGGAAACGCCCCTAGATGTCACAGAAGATGCATATTCATCAGGATTGATCTTGTTACCTTGAGTGGCGGCATCTTTGAACATTTGCCAATCACAGTAGTCCTGTAGAGCTGCTGTGGCTTCATCTGTCCACACTGTAACAGTTTTAATTGTTGGTTTTGGCCTTTTTATCAGCTGACAATATGTTGGCAGCAGGAGCAAAGAACTATGATCTGATAGGGCAAAGTGAGGGTGTGGGAGGGCTTGGTAGCTGTCAGGAATAATTGTATACATGTGGTTAGTGCACTAGAATAAACAGAGAAATGACAACAGAGGTTAAAAATGCTCTGGAGTCACATGACTCATGGAGGCTTCGAATAGTTCCCAGAAGTGTCTGGCGGGCCATTTGAATACATTATACAGAGAGACAAAACTCTGATTTTTGCAAAATAGCAGTCAATAACCACATTGATTTACAATATACACGGAGCGCATCGTATGTAGTATTATTTTGTTTTTTAAAGTAAAATGTGCTTATATCTAAAGATGAATGTTAACAGCTAGGGTTAGATTAGACTGATTAATCTCCTACTCGAGAGATTCAAACATTTCAGGTGCTCAAGAATCAGAGGCAATAGAAAAAAGTGCTAAATAAGGGTTAAATATGATTAAAATACAAAAAATAAAATATATTTTAAAATACAAAATATATAAATCTACACACACACACACACACATATATATATATATACATTGTATATATAGTACTTTTTATATATACACTGTATATATAGTACTTTTATATGTAAAATGTATATTTACATATGAGTGATGTGGATATGACATATATGGTTATGCTGACATATTTTAGACTTACCTTATCATGTTAAAGGAGCAGGTTGCTGTTTATTGCTTATATATATAAACGTCTATCCAGAAGTAGTCTTACACTCACCACAGATTACAACTACAAAAAAATATGTGAGGTTATCATTTTCAAAAACTGCATGAGAACATTTTCCTCAAACAAAGACCACAACACTGGGAGTCCTTGTATATGGTTTAATAAAAATAAGGAACAGGGAAAGGCTTGCAGAAGACAAGGGCTGCTGGCTCAGGATGAGGGTGCTGTCTTGGTGCAGGGAGTCTCCAGGCTCCCTTGAATCCTGTGTAGCTCTTTTGCTGAAAGAGCGAGGGAGAAAAGGACAGGAGAGAGGGTTAGACATGCCTATAAAGGCCTTCAGTGGGAAAATTTTTTCTCCCCTTTAACTCATTAATTTTAGATTAAAATTATTTAAGAGCAGGGCATTGTAAATAAACAGGCTTTCAGTGGCAAACGATATGTGTACAGTACAGTGTCCTAACATTAGCCTACTCTGTTAGCATGTCTGTTATTGCTTCATACGTAAATCTACTAATTTAACGGGGGATAATCCAATATCATGCTTTGATGCACATGTTTATTTAGCTAATATATGCTGATAATATAAAAAAAACGACTATTTAGATATCTTACCCTATAGAAGCCCATCACAAATGTCTTCTCTGCTGTAACTTCACTGCACTGCTAGCAATTAATGCTACTTCCGGGAACTATTGAGATGCTCCATTTTCAGCCATTGCTGTGAAAAAAACGGGCGACTCTCTTAAAGGGCTCTGCACGTGGTCAAGGATATTTCTTCCTCTAGTGTAGCAAGAATGTGAGGAGCCACTGGCTGCTGCATCTGCATGTGCTGCCGTCATCATAACACAAGTCATTACGCTTTACCATGTACCTCTTTTGCCCAATCCTAACCACCTGTGCCTTTGTTGCCTAATCCTAATCATGTGCTTTTGTTGACTTCTGGTGTTAGTGGCCATGTGCATTTCTTGCCTAAAGATAACCACATGGTTTTGTAACATAATCCCATGTGCCTTTGTGTTGACATCTCAAAATTGGTATATAAGATGCATTATGCATATCATTAGATGCAGAAGGATGTGCAGAAGTCCACTGACAAAGCGGCAATATATGACAACTTGAGTTGAAAATGTGTGAAAAAAGTTCTATGTCATTCATTTATGGTGGATGCAGAGGACAACGTATCCTCACACAACTGTCTGTATGATATCTTACAATTTAGTGCTCCATGAATGACATTACATTATTAACCTAAAGTTATGCAAGTAGTGCAAAATTATGGAGGTTAGGTTTGGTAAGTAAAGTTATTGTGGTTAAGTTTAGGAAATAAGCATGGTGGAGACATAGAGTCAAAGTTCACATGGTTCCAAATACTGGTCTCCCAAAGGGAAAGTCCACCTCCCCCACCTGCCTCCCTACTGGACTGCTTTGAACAACACCCTTTTACTAAATCTCCACAGTGCATTGGTTACATAATTATAGCATTACAAAATGTGGGCTATGGCTGAATTTCTGCTTCATTTCCTGCTCTCCTGAGGGTGCTGCCTTGCCTTTTAGTTGCCTTCAGTGTTGCCTTTTCTCGGCTTGTAAGTCTGTCACCACTTAAGGGCAGTCTATGTAAGGGTGCAGTGTCTTCCTGACTCCCTCCTGCTCTTTGCTTCAGGCATCTTCCTGGTCGCCTTGCTTCCTCTTTCCTGCAGGTAATGTAGCAGTAGCTGCATTGTTTGACTGAAAAAGTGATTTATCTGGCTCGCTGTTTTATTAAGACGCTTTTGCCTGTTTGTTGCTGCACATATCACCGATCCTATCCCCGTGTTAATGGCTCGTGGGCCATTCTCCAGGTCAGCATTGTGATGTTCCTCTACCACTGCTCAAGCATGAATCTCCTCTCCCTCAGGTGGTCACCAAAGCAGCCTGATCGATATGTATGCCTTCTGGCAATTCAGGCAACTTGCTCCACTTTATAGTCTGATATAGTGATCAAGTACGTTTACACAGAACGTGGAACATCACAATGATTGGGATTAGCCACCAAAGTCACATTTAGTTTGGTTCAGGCGAAGGAGGGACATGGTAAAATGTAGCAAAAAACCTCACATCCACAGGGGAAGCTCTGGACTCCTGCATTAAAGTCAGGTGTTTGTGAGATCGATCTACCTCCCCTACAAGCACACTCATGCTCCTTGTATCACATTATTCCTGGTATTCCAGGTGTTATTACCTGACACTGTCTTTCCACTTTACATGTGCATGCAATCGATTCCGTGTTCTCAGGTGACGCCACCAGTTCACATTGCATGTGGACATGTCTGGTGCTGTCTGGCCATCCTCCGACGTTAAATAAAAAAAAATGCCTGAATAAAATAAAATTCTGAAGTCATTAAATATTGCTGCTTTGACAGTGCCTTTGGTGAACAATCCTGATGCCAAAAGGCATCTTTTGCATCTGCCTGATATGCCCCTGGACTGCATCAGCTGAGAATGTGACCATACAGTACTGGTCAGGGTGTTATTTTACACCACTGAATGGCATCTGCTGCATTCGTATGAAACGCTGGCGAGCAGCATCTGTCAAGAACATGACTGGATGGAAATTGTCTTAGGCACCCAGCATCAGGCTGAAATGCTGTTGGTAATAACATAATATATGGAGTGCGAGGGTGCCTATAGGAGCAGTCAGGAGGGGTCCAACAAACCCTGGACTTTAATGTGGGAGTCGGATGTTCATGTTTGAATGCAATGTCTTTTTTCTACACTTTACCATGCGCCACCTTCACCTAATCCTGACCATCTGTTCTTGCATGTTTTTGTTGATGTCCCGGTTGGTTACCATGTGCTTTTTGTTACCTAAACATGACCACGTGCAGCATCATCCCACAATGTGCTTGTGTTGACATCACAGTAGTGCCATCACAAAACATAAATAGCAGATCCAAAAGAATACCTAGACCATAATATGTAGACACAGAAGTTTACTGCAAAACGGTAACATTTGACCACTTGAGATGAGAATGTCAAATGTACAGTGTGATATATGGCATTGTTTTGTCGGCTGCCATTTCTTAAAATCAGGGTCAATTAATAAAAACATTGCCGTTATCAATGACAGCTTGGCTTAATAAAAAACTGTAGGTTTGTGCAGGATGTCGCATGTGGTGCTGGGGATGTCTCTCTCTGATCAGTCAGTGTTCTGCAGTGTTTGAACTCCACTTTTTAGTATCGGCTCAGCTCACTTCGAACCGTAACTAACATGGTAGCAAAAAAGTGCCAGATACTACCACAACTTTTGCTGATGGAAAGCAAATGAGTCAATCAAAGCAGAGTTGTGCTCGACCATGCAGTGGAAATGCACCATAATGCACCTTTAACGGCATCTACTGTTTCTTTTCAACTGTCTCTGTGAGATCTATTAATCTTTTGTGGCATCAAGTTTGACTACAAACTCAATAAATTATTATATCAGATTTGAATACAGTTAGCTGTTTGTCAGTTTTGCATTCTAGATTCCCAACAAAAAGTCTCAGTCATATTAACTCTGCTGTACATCAGAATTATCACCAGCAGTAACATTTTATGCTGCTGGCACAGAGCATCCAGCAGCAGAGAGGACATTAACGCTGTCTGCTGTCTTCAACTGGTTTTGTTGTAAATCTGATCTACTGATCTACTAACCCTAGAAACATTTTTCATTTCAATTGCAAGGAAAGTTTCTACACTCAAGAAAAGCGGACTGGGTGTCTGTTACATTAACAAAAGTGTAACATGGAACTTCTATCATATAAATTCATGTTTTGTGGATGAACATTTTTAAATCATGTAGTTTTAGCATGACATGCAGCAACGTACTAGATTCATTTATGTCAAAACAACCTAATTCTAAGGGGTTAAGACAGCCAAGCGTTTCTGATTACCACTCCAAAACAGAAGGTGGCAGTAATGCGCCAATAACACAGGTCCTAAATAGGAGTGTGCCTCTCTCTTCCAAATTCCTCGGTGTGTAAAGGTAGTGAACTAAGCCCCCAGGAAGTGCGCCACCCTCTGAAGCAAAATTTACATAGTGGCTGAAAGTGAAACTACAGCGTCACCTGATGCACACTGGCCCAGAAAGGCTTTTCCCCATTGGTTAACATTGAGAGACCTCTTTAAATCACTGGATATTTTTTTTTTGAGACATGTTGACTTTTCAGAACGCATTTTTTTATAGCCATTATTAAAAACAATATGTCCTAAAGACGTAAAATGCACTATTTTCCGAATCAAGATTTGGAATTCGGTGTTTCTCCAGACATAAAATGAACACGCATCGGACCCGCGGGACTCGTGAACGTGCATGTAACTCTTGGAGTCCCTGACACAGCACAGGCTTCGTACCAGCTGTAGCAGGGCCGTGCAGAGAGACCTTTGAAGGGGCAGGTGCTCAAAGTTTAAACGGGGCACATGGAGCACCTACTTGAAGCACCATAGAGAAACATACCTTACAGTATAGCTGGTTAAATGGTAGCAACCTATATTCATAAAGAATGTAACATGGACTCAACATACATCACTGTCCTCTCCTTGCGAGGCATCTCTGCAGAATGAAATATGACGAAGATGAACTACAATCTGATGCACATAAAACACACACACGCACACAGAGTGACATTTCATACCTTCTCAAGGCATATACTCTATAACCAACATCAAATTGCTCCATGGTGCTGATTCGCAGCACTAGTAATTAAGTAAAAATGAATCTAATGATATAAAAATCATGTATTTTGATGTATTTGGGCTTTCATTCAGTTTGACTGACAGCAAAGTTATAAAAGTTTATAAAACTACATTTTATACTAATGCATAATATATTTAGTTTGTGTGTATACAACTAGAAACAAGTAGTGTACTGATATGTTTAAACAAGAGGTTGAGAAAATCACAATTCAAATTCTTCTAATTATTACTATTGTTATTGTTGTATATGTAGGCTACATTGCATAGTTTTACTGAAATAACATACAGTATAGCCTATGCCTCATTGCCTCTACAAACACAGGAAAACCACTGCAACTGACAGTAAAATTATACATCTCTCTAAATGCACTCGGCCAAAGACAAAAGAAACATATAGAAACAAAAAGAAGCCTGACTCAGCATGTGTCATTAACTCGGCTATCATTCATGAGAGGTGAGTGTGTGTAGACTCAGTTGCACACACTCACTTGCTCATGCTCACTTTACTTCGTCCTTTTAGTCAACTTTCAATGAAAGAATACACCAGATGTGCACAAACAAATATCGCTGCACATCCTACTCACCGGAGTCATTGGGCTATCAGCTGTTAAATAATTAGCAGCAGGAAGGAACAGGGCTCCACTGGGCATGTCCGGGCACGTCTGGCCCGTCTGGGCACGTCTGGGCGGTGAGTGACTTAGTGTGGGCACGTTTACGTGGATCATGTGACCAACCGAGGGCAACCACATACACACACACATACTCGACAAAAGGGCACTTTGGGCATCGAGAGGAAAAGGGGCAGGTGCTCCAGCACCCTCCGCCCCCCCCCTCTGCACGTGCCAGAGCTGTAGTAATGGATATTTTTGCTGTAATTCAACATTACATTTTAATCACAATTCATGCGCTGTTGGCTGTAAAGCTGTAATATGGACATCTTACCGTGTCTGTATCAGAGACCGTATATACAGTCTACGGTCTGTATTCAAACTACCAGTTATCAGTGAGCAGCACAGAGCACTAGTGACAGTTACTGAAAGGTACTGAATGTAGTATTTTTTAAAGTCGAGCTGTGAAATAAAACACGGGGCAATGTTACAAGGCACCACCTTTTATTACCTTTTATGGGCACAACACATTCTGATTCTGTTAATTTGATTTCTCCGGTCAAGATTATGATATGATTCCCTGATGAGTTGTATGTGTATGTGTGTGTATGTATGTGTGTGTGCGTGTGTGTGTAGAGAGAGAGAGAGAGAGAGAGAGAGATAAATATACCATAATCTGATAATCACGTAAATATTTTAAACCAACAGCACTGCTGTCGTTATACTGCCAATTAGCTACTGTTGCTAACAAGCTAAACTACTACGAGAGCAATGCTCGTGCACCGGCGCTGTTCGCTTCGAGCACTCGAGTCATCTGTGTGAGCGAGCCAGTGTGTCGGAGTCAATGCTCGGGTACACTCGGCTGCGTTCGGCTGTCGTTAATCACTTCTACGCATGCTCTATGGGCCAGTAGATTCACGTATTTTACACTTTTCTACACCCAGAAAAAGAGTTTTCTCTGCTTCATGCGCCACTGAGCAGCTCTCATAGGAATGAATGAGGCCCCGCCCCCACAGCTGTATCCAGACTTCCTTATAATACATCCATGTCTGAGCCTGGGAGAGAAGTTACATCATCTTGAATCAGCAGATGACGTGGGAAAAGGTAAGCTGAATCTGTTATCATCTATCAAAGCTAAAAACAAATTACTATACAGAAATGTCAACAACCAGTACTTCTTGTCCTCTTTACCGTGTATGATGATTTATTTTGTTATTAAGTGCCATATTTAAGTGTATTTATATAGCCGTATATGATCATGTGCATAATTAACTATGCCCAGCAAGCTAGCTTAAGCACCGTATTTAGCTGCATGTTAATTAAAAATTACTCTGGCCACCTTTAAATGAGAGCAGTCCTACTAAAATGGAAAAGTCTTTCCACCGCGTGTTTATTTAAAAAAAATCTGTGTTTACACAAGCAACCATATGAACAGCGTTTGGTAGTGGCTATTGAGAAATCTTTTGACTTGTGCTAGCATGAATTTACCAAATTTTGAGGAATAAAAACTGAAATATGTTAAAATAAATAGCTAGTTAAGGTGAGCACAGGTAAATTTTCTTTTTTTTTTTTTAATTAATGTGAAGATCATGGCAATGCAGTCGTACTGAATGTATCCTAAGCATAAGGTGCTGCAGAAATTTATTGCAACTTTCCATGTATTTCTTCAAAATTGAGAACATAAACAACAAGTAGATATGATATTGTTATTCATTTGAATTCAATATTATTGCATGTATGTTACAAATAAGCTTTGTTCTTTTAAAATGGGAATGTGCTATTTATCACAGGGTACTGTTAATAACTTGGAAAGTAATGATAGTGATTTTAATTTTATGCAAATATTCGTTGTCTTTTGGAACAAATATGGTGAGTCACATAGGTATCACTTTACCCTGTGTTTTTTAGTAACATTACATTGCAGTTTTCAAAAACAATGTCGAATTAGAAAAGGCACATACGTTTTGAACTGCTTATAGAAATTGTATGCTTGTTTTATTTGTGCTACAAACATTAACATTTGTAGTTCCCTTACAACCCAGAATTGATCTCTCTCTCTCCCTCCCTCCTTCCCTCCCTCCATTTCCCTTATCACAGAAATGTGTGACTCTAAAAGTGTCCTGTAACATCTTGCCACAGTTCTCTCCTCTTCAAGTTTACCTCCATCAGCCATCTTCCTGTGAGAGTGTCCTGCTTGACCGTTTCAACAAACAAGAGGGAAACTGCAGGAAAGGGAGGTTATATACTGTATATATACACTCACCGGCCACTTTATTAGGTACACCTTGCTAGTACCGGGTTGGACCCCCTTTTGCCTTCAGAACTGTCTTAATCCTTCGTGGCATAGATTCAACAAGGTACTGGAAACAGTCCTCAGAGAGTTTGGTCCATATTGACATGATAGCATCACGCAGTTGCTGCAGATTTGTCGGCTGCACATCCATGATGCGAATCTCCCGTTCCACCACATCCCAAAGGTGCTCTGTTGGATTGAGATCTGGTGACTGTGGAGGCCATTTGAGTACAGTGAACTCATTGTCATGTTCAAGAAACCAGTCTGAGATGATTCGAGCTGGATGGACATGGTCAGCAACAATACTCAGGTAGGCTGTGGCGTTGCAACGATACTCAATTGGTACTAAGGGGCCCAAAGTGTGCCAAGAAAATATCCCCCACACCATTACACCACCACCACCAGCCTGAACTGTTGATACAAGGCAGGATGGATCTATGCTTTCATGTTGACGCCAAATTCTGACCTTACTATCCGAATGTCGCAGCAGAAATCAAGACTCATCAGACCAGGCAACGTTTTTCCAATCTTCTATTGTCCAATTTTGGTGAGCCTGTGCGAATTGTAGCCTCAGTTTCCTGTTCTTAGCTGACAGGAGTGGCACCCGGTGTGGTCTTCTGCTGCTGTAGCTCATCTGCCTCAAGGTTCGACGTGTTGTGCGTTGATGCTCTTCTGCAAACCTCGGATGTAACGAGTGGTTATTTGAGTTACTGTTGCCTTTCTATCAGCTCGAACCAGTCTGGCCATTCTCCTCTGATCTCTGGCATCAACAAGGCATTTTCGCCCACAGAACTGCCGCTCACTGGATATTTTCTCTTTTTCAGACGATTCTCTGTAAACCCTAGAGATGGTTGTGCATGAAAAGCCCAGTAGATCAGCAGTTTCTGAAATACTCAGACCAGCCCGTCTGGCACCAACAACCATGCCACGTTCAAAGTCACTTAAATCACTACTTAAAAACTACTGCCCCATCTACCCATTCAGTGAATCTGCAGAGATGCTTGAAAAGATAAGAGTGACCCTCCTTTCAGACGTAAAGAAAAGGAACAATGAGGACACAGTGGCAGCAATGATGGACAAGACCTTTGCACACAGAAGGCAAAAGGTAGTTTGAGATGCACCCATGATTGCTGATTTCAAAACAAGGTGGTCAGCTTTCTTCAGTAGGTGTGACGTAAGTGATTTACTGCACAGCACTTATATGAGCCAAACAAAATATGGGCAAACCATTAAAGTAACAAACTGATTCAAAATTTGGGGAAAGACCGCAACAAATAAATTGTTAAACAAATAGTTTAATCGATTGGTTGTTTAAACACTTTAATAAACTTATTTTCATCTTCCCTTCTGTGTTAAGGTGACTGTTGAATTCAAGAGGATTTCTACGGTCAGTTTGCAGTCAAAGTTCTTCTCCAAGCTGAATGCTCACTCGTCAAACCTAATCAGGGTGTTTGGCAAGAAAGGTGGTGTTCGAGGAACAAGGATCAAGAGCATCATGGTACCCATAACCCAGGTAAGAATATGGAAAAATTACAAACTGTACAGCTTTAATATTTTCCAAAAAAAATTGGAGATTTAAAGAGTGGAGATGTGGAAGGAAGGGAGAAAAAAAGAGAGATGAGAAATAAGGGGGGAAGGGGGGTACGTTTTTCCTGCTTTAGGAAGGCTTTAATGAAATGTGTAACTTTGATTTGAAAATGTCCACTTAATACGATTTTTTGTTTCATGGCATTACACCAAAATTTGTCTGACGACCAATGCCACATTATTTTACAAAAACTAAGAATTTGCAAAGCTTTTTAAATTTTGTTTGAGGTAAATCCAATTACCCACCTCGGGGAGTTGATTAAAGTATGACACCTGTAAATTGTATAAAAATGTGCAAAAATTGCTAACTTCCTTTAAAGCTAATCTCTGACAACCAGATTTTTCATCCATGTTAAATTGAAAGTTGTTTTTTTTTTTACTTAGAAAACTGTATGTTACACTTGCTCAGTGCTGAATTAGGTGTGTGACAACCACTCTACCTGTGGATTGAAATGGTGTTCTTAATGATTGTTCGTTTTTTGGTTTGTTTTTTTTGCATACTTTGTCTGGCCTAGACTGACAGCATTAATGGCAGAAGAGAGTGCATCCTCAAAGCCCTGTGTGTGTACCTGAATGAGGAGCCAGAGAATCTGGTGATAGAATACAAGGTATTCTAATTTAGATTTAATTCTCCAGTCCTCTTTTGACGTAAACAAGCCAGTCATGTACTCACAATAAGACAATGCAATTCTAAAACTTTTGACTATGTAAAGAAATAAATAATAGCTGTTTTAGAGCAGTTATGTTTACATAAGAGCTTAAAAAAAAGGGATTTATGTAACATGAATAAAAATTATCCTCTGTTTTTTCTTGTTTTGTCTTGTTTGTTTGGGTTTTGTTTTTTTTTTATAAAAGGACACATTGGTAGTGGCAGACAGATGGTGACAGCAGTCAGGCAGCAGTAATGGAGTCAATCTTTGGAAACTTTGCAATATGAAAAGAAGGTGCAGAGCCAGATGAGGACCATGAAGATGTGGGTATCATTCTGGAGGGTGTGGAAGTTCTGAATGAGCTGGGTAACGTACCATTCGCTGTAGCAGTGTTGTTTGCTCTTGTCTACACTCTTAATCGAAGCTACCCTCCAGAGCTGAAATATACATTTGAAGCTCTACAGAAGATCATCATGGAGCTTGATGTTAACAAACTCTTTTTTTTTGTGTGTGTCAGCTGCCAGGGGCAATATTCTGCACATAGTTTTGCAAACATCTGTGTTTTTGTTTTTGGTTTTTTTTTGTATCTGTGAAAACCAGGAAGCTGTGAATGTTTACACATAATGTTGACATATTCTTGAAGTATTTATTTGAAATCTTTAAACATGTTAACACGGATGTATGTTGCAGACTCAAGGTTTCTCAAAAGCCACTTCAGGGTTTTTGGCTACCAAGTTATGTTCCAAGGTACTTGCACTTTTAAAATAAGGAAGAAATGTTCATATTTTTCTGCGAAGGTATCTTGTATAGATTTATTGTAATTAATACATTTTAAATGTCACGGTTGATTGTGAGATGTTAACTGGGTACCAGCTAAAACAAAGGGTTCAGATTTTCTAGCTCAACAGTTAAAGTTATAGTTTGGGATTTTGGACATTAAATTGTATGAAATACTTGTCAGTAGTGTAGTGTATTCATAGCAGTTAGCTTACATACTGAGCTCCAGTGTCAGAGTTTTTGCTGGTTCTGTTCACACAGTACATAGTTCTGGCAAGATGGCAGGGTCATGAATCTAAAAGGTTTTACTCCAAAAAAGTGCATGTACACTTAAAGGTCACTCCTTCCACACATAAAACAATGTGCCCAGTGAAGTAGGTTTCTGATATGCACGATAAACATGTTTTTTTTTTTTTTTAGTGTACACATAGTTTTGTGGAGTAAAACCTTTTAGTTTCTTGACTCTGCTTACTTGACGGAACTATATACTCACAAATGGAACCGGGAAAATCGCTGCTTGTATCCACTACACTACTGGCAAGTATTTCATACAACTTAATGACAAAAATCCCAAACTATCACTTTAAGATTGTCTATCTGTTAGCACTTCAAGAGCTGAAGCAGTCTGCTGTATTTTCACACTTAATACTTGAAAGCAATTGCTGGAAAAATTATTATTATTTTTGTCATTTTCTGATGAATACACTTCTATTCCAACAAATCCAGTTTGTTTTGTCATATCTTTCCAAACATTTGCTGAATGTAAAAATTCTTTGTAGTTAAGGTCATTCTTTAAGTAATTACAATTGTGCAATGTACTTCCATATTATTTAAAAGGCTGTCTCTCAGCATTAAGCATTTTTGATGATCCTACGTAGTTTAGTTGTGTTGTATCAGCACCATTAACTGGTGTAATTGTACTTTTTTAAAATTAAGTTGTACCTACCCTATTAAACTAAGTCACATGTAATCCTATTATGTAATCATTACAAATTAAGTTGGACTCAGCCCTTGTAATTAAGTAACAATAACACTAATACATTAAGTTGATCCAACATATATATATATATATTTAGTTGGCTCAACATAATGTTTCTTGCTAAGTGAAAGCATTTTAATCTGGTGGAAATTCTTTCCATAATTTTATTATGTTCACCCAACAAGTGATTCTTTTGAGTGTAGAAGCAGGAGTCATCGGCTGCACAGGTAAGGAAATTCTTGTAAAATCTGCCAGCTGTGGCTTCACAAGACTTGTGGGTTGTATAGTGTGCCACACCTACTGGGGCAGATCTTGTAAACTGAGTAAAAAAGTGTCAATGTTACTACTGATGCAGCCTGGTTGGATCAGGATAATAATCTGGGTTTAGTAGGTTGCAGGAATCAAGCCAACTACTCCTGAATTTACTGGCAGCGCTTACATGATCCCAACCCAGATGATCCACACTGTAGGGACTATGCATCCAGAGCCCAACAAAGCACAATATATATTCTTTTGAACCTTTAAATGCACTCTAGTTGCCACCCTGCTACTCAACTATGTACACCAGGCACCTGCATGTTAATCTTCTGTCGTCTGTGTCTTAGAATAGAAGTTGCCTCTCTGTTGCATGGGCACATAAGCTGCTTAATGTTTCATGCTGTGTTTGCAGGCTCTCTCTCTCTTGCTCTCTCTTTCACCTTCTACTCAGTGTGGGTGGCTCCTGCCTGAGCAGAGCAGGATGGTAGGCTGTAATGAAATTAGGCCTGTGTTAAGCTGCAGCGCCTTTTCCCTTCTCCACTCTGACCATCTAATTAGGCAGCAGACTGCTTCACCCTGCTGCTGCTGCTCCTTGGTTTCTCTGCTGATGATGGCAGAAAGAGAGAAGAAGCAGAGAAGGAAAAGAGGCAGAGGTCCTCAGTGATTTATTGGTGAATAAAAGAAGTGACATCCCTAGCAGTTCCCTTTACATCCAACATTAAAGTCCCAAGCCAATGTATTTCCCTGTGTTACCCAGTAACTACAAATTAGGCACAGTTCAGTCCACCTCCAGCTTGCTGCTTCAAAAGGAAAACAACTACAGTTTGTTAATTGACATTTAAGCCTGAGTGTTTATAAAACCAGTATAAGTGTTAATGGTCTGGGTGTAATTGAATTGTCTTATAATTGAAAAGTCTGAGTAAACCAACCTAAATGGAGCTTGTATATATAAGCAAAGGAGGAGCAGATACAAAAGGAGAACACTGTGAATATATATCTGAAAAGCTCTCTTGGCAATTTAATTATGCTCTAGAACTTCTCTTAAGTAAGTTGAGACACTCCTGCACGCAATTTTCAACAACAGAGAATTTTTGGTGAAGCAAGTTAGGTCAGTACCAGGCCTATAAGAGGCCTCAAGGTCAGTTACTGGAACCTCACAGCTGCTTTTCTTTATCTTGGTCCCAGTAGATTTAGTGTCTCTTCTTGGGGTTGTGCAGGGTGAGCACATTTGTTTGTTTAACTTTAAGGTGCAATAGAATCTTCTCTCACTCATGGATGTGTGCAAAATAACGTTATTTGGGAACATGTAGTGTCTTTCTAGGGAGGACTGTTGTGGTTAAGCACCAGCCTCAGACAAGGACACCCTCAGAATCTTTGGACAGCATACAGTCTGTGTATGTGTATGTTCAACTGTGATTCTCCTCAATTAAGTCTTTATTAAATACTATGTATAATTCCTTGAAGTCTCCCGAGTTTTCCCGAGTTCTTCCTCAGTCATGGAATCACCAACTCACACAGTTTTCCTCATCATGCACATATCTTAATGTATGCTGATGACACTCTTATATATTTAGCAGAAATAACAATGAGGTTTAAATAGAAATATAGATTGGGGTTGAAGTTGTTTTTAGATTGGATCAACAGTAATTGCTGCCTTTTGTTTTTACATGCCCTGATAAAGACTTCAAGTTGAAACACAAAGGTGCTAAGCCCATTTATTAAAGGCTTTGTAACTTTTGCAAAACAGTGTAGCTTGGTATTATTTTGGTTATGAATTATTTGACAAAGCAAACTACAATTCTAACCTCCGCCAACTTTTTTGGTCATATTTGTCCTTGGATCCAAAGAGTACCTGTTGTGACAGCTACATAAAAAGTAGCACTCCTCAGGCAACCTATTCCATAGTTGTTTAAAATGTTTCTAAATCAACCAGTGCTGTAATTGGCATGAATTACTCTCTAGGTTCAAAACCAAGTTTGATCTCTGCATAACTGACATGTAAATAAAGCAAGCAGAGAAAGTCAAACTTTTGGAAATTATCATAGAAAAAACTAGCATGGAATAAAGACATACAGTCTGCTGTCTTCTGATTCCTTCAGATGTTTGGAAAGACTGGAATAAGTGTCTGTATAAGACTCATTTAAGTTGCCTTTGTTAAGAAACACAACCCTCTTAATATAAGCCAACACTTATATGAAGATGAATGTGTTTTCTTGGTTTTTAGGATTTGGGTAACTGTATTTTTCTTCTCTTGTGTTCATGTGCTGTCTTTCCCTCATCTACATTGGATCCTGTATCAGCCTCGCTGGTCCCTTTCTGGTCCCCTTGCTGGTTTTTCACGATCAGTCAGCTCCCCACCTGTTCTTCTACCTCATCACCGTACTCCCCTTACTTGAGCTTCTCTTTTCTCCACATGCACTTTACCTCCCCATCAGTCTGATTTGTATATAAGCCCAGAGCATCAAGAAAGCTTATCCAGTAACGCATTCGTTTTATGATGTGTTTTCCAGCTACCCTCTGCGTTAACCACAATGGCTCGGATTACTTTTTCAAGACATCGCTAGAGGCGAAACTTTTCATAGACGGTCTCAGCTGACGATCTCCGAAAAACACTATGTAACTATATTGTACCATTACAGTCCTGTGGGTTTGTAGCCTGCATTATTGTTCCACAGTATTATTGCTATGGTCCTGTCACCCTCTTTGTTTTACAAAGATAATTGTTTTGAAGCAGGGCTCATAGCTTTTCACATACAGTGATACTGCTGTACTTAATTCATGGACTATATAATTTAGCTGAGCCCTGATGTAGATCTTTTCACAATGTGTCATGCACAGTTTTTCCCCCTTTTTTATTTCTTTTGTTTTTTCCCTTTCTTTTAAAAACATATATGTTTATTATTATTATTATTTATTATTATTATTAGCTCAATGCACCCACAGTATTTTAATCATCATTTTTGAGTGGTTTACTGGCCAATATTTCTTCACTATCTTCTTTGGCCCTTGTACTACTGGGAGGAGATTTTAATTGCGTGCCTGACCCCAGTGTTGACAGATCTCCTCCGAATGTCTGTAGATCCCAGAAAAGTTCTCACTTACTGGATTTCTGCAATGATTTAGAACTTTTTGACGCCTGGAGGATTCTCAATCCTAAGGGACAAGACTACACCTTCTTCTGACAACCTCACCAGTCCTTTTTTAGGATTGATTACTTCCTATCATCTAGGGGAGTAATGGATGGAATCGCTGAATGCTCAATTGGGATTCGTGTTCTGTCAGATCACTCTCATATCAGCGTTACAATTAGTCCACCTTATATTAATCCATACTGCAGGCAGTGGCGTCTAAATTCTAATTTGCCGTGTAACCCTCAGCTTAAAGCTATTTCTAAGGAACTGAATTTTTCCTTGAGGTGAACAAATCACCTGACATCAACCCTTCAGTTTTATGGGAAACAGCAAAATGTTATCTTAGAGGGGCCATTATCTCATATACTTTAGCAGAGAAACAATCCCTCTTTAAAAACCAAATAGAACTTGAGAAAAAGGTCAGAGCCTTAGAAAGGGAGTTTAAGACTAAACCTAACATATCTATAGGAAAACAACAGGATGCTACAAGATCGGCTTATGACCAGATGACCAGATAATCACTAAAAAAGCTGAAACCTCAATTTTCTTCGCTAGATATAAACTCTACGAACATGGAAATAAGCCAGGGTGGCTCCTTGCTTGCCTGGCCAGGGGTAGAATGGAGGCAAACAATATTTCCTCACTAAAGGATGACAAGGGCAATAGCCAGTATACATCCCCTGACATTAATAGAATTATGAGGAATTTCTACCAAAATTTGTATTCTTCCGAGTGCTCCCCCTCCGATGGAGCTAGGAGTGCCTTTCTGGATAAACTGATGCTACCTGGCCTTACAGAGGCACAAAATGAAGACACAGACAGACCAATTACAGAAGCAGAGGTTTCTGAAGCTATTAAAACATTAAAGGGGGGCAAAGCCCCTGGCCTCGATAGGTTCGGCCCTGACTTTTGCAAAATATTTAGCAAAATTATATTTTGACCATAGACAGATATGTACCGTGACTCTTTTGACATCGGTCATCTACCCCAATCTCTCAACTTAGCCAATATATCTCTCATCCAGAAGAAAGGCAGACCACCAGATGAATGTGGCTAACACCGTCCTGTTAGTTTAATCGGAGCTGACTGTAAAATACTCTCCAAAGTTCTCGCAAGGAGATTGGAGCTTCTCAACATCCAATATTAGACGGCTTCTGAACGTGATCCAGCACACCACTCAGAAAGGTGGTAAAGCTCTTGTGGTGTCACTGGACGCAGAAAAAGCTTTCAGTAGAGTAGAATGGTGCTTTCTGTTTGATAGAAGAAATTTGGTTTAGGTGGTAATTTCCTCAAGTGGATACAAACTATTTATCATTCACTGGTTGCCAGTGTCATCACAAATAGGCTCTGTTCCGAACTGTTCACACTTGAGTACCAGACAGGGCTGCCCCCTTAGTCCATTATTGTTCGCCATTGCACTGGAGCCTCTTGCGGTAGCCATTAGGTTTCATGAAAACATTAAAGGAGTCTCAGTTGGGGGCATTGTGCACAAAATGGCTCTTTATGCCGACGATATTTTGCTATTCCTGTCATCCCCTACATTGTCTATTCCAGCCATTCTGAAGGTGCTAAATGACTTTGGTGATATATCTGGCTACAAAGTCAGTTTAGGTAAATCAGAGGCGATGCCAGCTGGTGAGCTTGTAAACAGGATATTGCTGAGAACTTTCCTTTTAAGTGGTCTAAATTTGGATGTACTTATTAGGGGTTAAAGTGTCCCCTAATCTGACTGAAGTCTGGAAGGTAAACATGTCCCCAATTATAACTGCTATCAGGAGAGATCTACAACGCTGGTCGGCCCTTTCCCCATCCTTTATGGGACGAATTAGTCTGATCAAAATGAGTTTTCTCACTTGGCTGTATCCCTTGCAGGTATTGCCCCTTTGGTTGTCTAAGAAAGTGGCATCAGACATTGAAAGGATGTTTACTAAATATATCTGGAATGGGAAAAAGCCCAGGGAGACTCAAGATTTTACAAATGCTAACCAAAGCGGGTGGCCTCGGCCTATCCAACCTATTGCTCTATAACTGGTCTTGCCACGCCTATCTGATTTGGGGTTGGCTACGTTCATATTTAGATTCAACTTTTTGTATAGAGTCTTGGGCTTCATCACCTCTCTCGCTGTGGGGGCTGCTAACCTGCAAACGCTGTAATATCACCAAAGATATTAAAGTTAATCCGATAGTGTATGACACTGTCAAGGTGTGGGGGTGTGTTATTCAGTTTTCTGTAAGAAAAGTGCTACCACATGAGAGAATAGGCTCAGTGTTTAAAGGTAATGCTCAGTTGTTTCTAAAGATTTGGAAGCCACTCATGAACTATCTCCCTATAGAGACTGTTGATTTAATATCAAAAGGATTTAATTCGTCATCCTGGAAATTCTCCTTATGAAACAATGTTGCTGGAAATTCTCACCTGGGCTGAGGAATGCTAAAAATAACACGGCCAGTGGTAGAGGGTCCTGAGAATTGTCTCATTTAAGCAAAGGAAGTGGAGTCGTAATGTCTGGATGGATTGTCTACTGCTATTTTCGTGTTGTTGTGGGTTACGTGTTGTATTTGCCTTCTTAATCTGTAAAAAAATAATAAAACTGTTCATACTCAAGCCCAAGGCCCAGTGGTTTAAAACGTTTAATCTGAATCAGAATGATCCAGATTTGGAAATCCCATGTTTTACTATTCAGGATCAGCTACTTACTATAAAAATAATAATGATGATGAGAATCAGTGCTCTAAATGGGACTGCATATCACAATGTAGGCTTCTGGCTCTGTAAAAGACAGGAAGAATAGCCAGCATTGGGTCAGTTTAAGTGTTGTATTTGAGGAGAGATTGCATCATGGATGCAATTGTTAGAATTTAATTTGAATTAAAGTAACTATATCAAAGATTTTCATGTAAAAATTCTAAAGCTCAATATACACTGCAATTTTGGGTTGTCTCAGACTAAAGGTGACTGAAGATCTAAGGTAAGATCCTGCCGTCATCATGGCAGAAACATGGCGATAGTGAGAGAAATTCAAAGATGGCCGTGATCGCAATCTTGCGATCAAAGACAGCCTGGGATCAAATTCTGACAGTGTCAGAAATTTATGACGAGCATGTATCTGTGTGGCTGCTGTTATGACCTATGTCTACTAACCAACCAATAGAAATGCAGCATGAAATAAGGCACTGATCAGCGCAACTCTGCAAGTGCATGCTAAATGCAAATACATGCTAATACTTACTTGCTCCGAAATTGGCATGCCAAGTTGGCCTCTTTTCCCACCACGACTGCGTCCACATTTTCCTCCTCCCCCTCTTCTTCTACACTCATAAATGCCATTACAGTGAGGGCTCAAGCGGCATAGATCGATGACGCAATTCAGCAGCCTAGTTTCATGTTTTAGTCTGCCAACATTCACACTGCAGTTACTACTTTTCCCCATGGGTGCCACCAAAGAAAATGAAACAAAGATCTTCAGTATTGTGTTTTTTCATGTATTTTTATATTTTTATATTTTTAGTTTAACATTGACAGCTATTTGGAGGATTGTTTTATGGGGATAAAATACTTTATTTTTTCATCTGTTTTTAATTACCTTACTGAAAGCAAGTAGTGTAATGTCTACTTAGACGTATCGTATGCAAAATATAAACGAAAATTTACATATATTTGACCAATTTCAAAGTTTTATTACATTTTCTTCCTGAATCCAGCCTTCTACTAAATCAGGACAATCCTAATTTTTGGGATCAAAGGTATGCCAGTCTAAAAAAATACAATCTGAGGCTTTCATCAAAACAAAGATTGGATTATATGATTTAATCCGATTTGAGATTCTTTTTTTTGTTTCTTTTGAACAATACCTTTTCATGATTTGATCCAATCTGATCGATAACGTTTGAATGAAAGGTTTTCAGTTCAGTTTTTGTTGGCTCCTTGTTTTGGTTGTGTGATTTTCTGTTTGCTGTTACTCTGCTCCGACCTGGAATAAAGAATCATGTGTTTAAATTCCGGTTTTCTGCTGTCTCCTTCATTTTTCTGTCCACCTGCTACAAATCTCCTGACACAATCTGTCAACAAGTAATTCGAGTTTTGGTTTAGTCTCACCTGGATTATTGCTCGGCAGTTTGGTCCAATACCTCATTCATTAATATTTTTTTCAAAAATGCAACTGGTCCAGAATAAAGCAGCACGTTTAGCTCTTTCTTGTGAGTTGAGAAAATGTCACTAAAAAGCATCACTGTCTCTCCTGGTTTGATTTGAAAAAACAGATTGCTGTACTTACTGAGGGTTTTCATCAGGAAGGTTTTTACAAGATTGCATTTCTCACAGGAAAAACTTTGTCTTTTACTGCAGACACACAATTATTCAACAAGGCATGCTGCAAGAGTTTTTTTGTTTTGTTTTGTTTTGTTTTGCCAAAATCCAAAACTCAGTTCCGAACTCAGTTCAACAACCAAATCATAATACACAATAAATTAATATATTTGTTTGGTTTTTTTTAACTATTAAAAGAGAACTTACTTAAAAAGAAACTATTTACTGAGCATCCTTTGGTGTGTAAGCATTTCCTGGGCATTGTATTATGTGTTAAGTGGTTATAGGCTATTCATCTGTTAGATCATGATGGATTAAGGCGGAGTCAGTCTGTTTTCTTTTTCTTATAAGCTACATCAGCTGTTATTGTAGTATTTACAGTAGATATGTATTATAATGTGTGATGTTTGTTTTGTTTGTTGTGTAATGTGAATGTGTATTTTTGTATTGTCATATTGTGTACTATGTGTATTGTATACTATGTGTAGTATAGCTGCTGCAATGCAAGGGCTAATGGGATCTTAATAAAAAACAAACAAAAGATTGTCAAAATCAAAGAGCTCAATATTATATCATCAGGTAAAAGTAGCAGCTGTGCAACATCACTGTAGCGTATGGTGACTTTTACATGTTTCTATATAGCTAAACAAATAGGACACTAATGGACAACTGGCTAAATTATGGGAGGTTGTGCATGGACCGAGACCCGACACCTTTTTAGGGCCAATATCCCACATTTCAGGATGTCATCTGCAAAGTCACAGACAGCACTGTGAACTCTAGGAACACAGGACAATTGGGACTGACCTTTCAATGCAAAATGAAGAGTACACTTACTGATGTGTTCTGCTTAGCTAAAATAGCTTTAACATGTTCATTATAATGCAGGAAGCACAGAAACTAAATCAAGCTTGTGGATGTGTCTGGTCGGCTGTCAGGCTCCCTCCTCTTATACAAAAACCATTCAAAACACATATATGTGGCAGCACTAGTTTACGTGGCAGTTTAATAAATGGAGGTAATACCCCTTTTCTTAAATTTATGTTCAAATAGCATGACAGCGCCACCTTGGGAATTGCACCCAAAGAATTAGAGTTAACAGTATATCAAACAGACACTCAGGTTCGTTCAACTGAAGAGCAGGAGATGTGGTTCCAGTTTAAAAGTATAGGAAATTTCATTACAAGAGCAGATTAATTGGCAATTTATAAAACCTTTTAAAGGGGACGTGAGGGAAAGAGGGGTGCCAGTCAGTAGCTGAGGCTTACCGGTGGTGAGAGGAGTTGACACAGGTTGAGGGGGGAATCCCAGAAAACCAAAAAAAAGGAATAAATCACCCCAACCACACGTGTCAATCGCACACACACACACGTGCACACGGTCGTGAGGGGACGAAAACCAAGGGGGAAACACAGCACACCAGAAGGAGACACCGCCACCCAGAACACTAACACCTCCACAAGTGGCTCTCAGCAACTGAAAGGACGAAGGAAAAGGGAAATTAGATGGGTAAATTTCAAAATAAACAAAAAATGTGTGAGAAATAAAAAGTGAGAAATAAATAAAACAAAAGATATATTTAACTGTGGTTGACAACAAGCAAATTACAAATTTAACCAAACCAAAAGGCAATTATTAAATGTCGTCGAGAAAAATGAAAAGAAAGAAACTAAATAATATCCAAAAATACACTAAATCATATCATTGAACTCAAATAAACTAACTCCACAGATCACCCAATCCCCATTCAATCTTAAAAATATAGCCCAGTGCTGAAGCAGTTGGCAGCTATGTCAGCCAACATTAAAAGTCCATAACAAGTGCAATATTCTGTCCATATAAAAGATGGTCAAGGCAGTGTTGCAACACCAAGCGGCAGCACCAAGTGGACATGCAGCAAAGCACGGCACAGCCGCGGAACAAGCCAAAGGCGGGTTAGCAAAGAAGAGTCTAAAAACAAAGGCAAAATGGCTATTAAAGCAATGCAATAGAGTGATAATTCATTAAAAACAAGGCAGCTACAGCTAACCTACCTGTACCCAGTGTTGCCAACTCCACTGTAAGGGAAGAAACTGTTGGCTCTCCAAAAAGTAGCTAGTTGACGTGATCAACCAATTTGCATAGTATTCTGAAAGAGGCTAAATGAATAGAAAAGGCTGACCAAGCAGTTTACAAACTAACTATTTATGTATTTACAAACTTTGTTTGTTGCCATATAACTATAACGTTAACTATTTTTTCTTTTCTTTTTTAGTGACTTAATGAATGTAGAGCCAAACAAAAACGTGGTCTTGTAGCTTATATTTGGCCAGAGGAACAAGGAGAGAGACAAAGAACTGTGTGTGAATGAGACTGACTGAGACAGAGTGAACTGCATGAGGGATTTTGGGGTTTGAAACTAAAAAGTGAATATTTGAACAAAAATATATCAACAAATATGTACTGAGCAAGGGCTCTGCTGTAACTGTACAAAATCATCATCTTTGATTGGTCGTAAGCTGCACACGTGTGACTCATTTAAAGGGCAGGCAGCTCTCAGAGCGGTCACCGAGTCCGCTGCAGGTTGGGACTGCGGGGCTGCTGGTCAGACTGGCTGCATGAGTGATGAGTGAGTGGTGGTGAGGAGGAGACGGCAGCCGCCCTCGCTGTATTCGGCTCTCGTGAGCTTGTTTGTAACACGAACCGCAGAACCGGATATGTTTGATGCTTTTGCAGAGCTTTGTCAACACAATCATTCCTCAAATTACTAGAAAAAGTCGCTAGATTTCTCGCTGGTCACTTTTGACTAATTAAGTCGCCAAGGAGGTCCAGAAAGTAGCTAGATATATTGTCAAAGTTGGCAAGTTGGCAACACTGCCTGTACTGGTGGAGGCAGAAAGACGCGAGCCGGGCAACCAGGAAGTGGGCGGGGCCACCATAAGAGCAAGAGGGAGGCAAGAGGACTCACTACCTCCTTATATAGGGTGCCCTCAGGCAGCGATTGGCTGACACATACCCATAACCTGCAGCACAGATGAGACATCTCATCCTGCTACATATATCTAGATAGATAGATTAATTGATTGACAGATTGATTGATTGATTGATTGATTAATAGAGTGTGACATTTATGCAAACCTCACATGTCATGTTAAAGGATGTAACATGATTGCGTAATTCATACTGTCTAATTAAGAAGTTTTATTCTGTGGGTGATATCAGGAGTCTGGTATCTTTGAACACCTGAAAGAGACAAACTTCCAAATGTTGAAGAATTAGATATATGTGACAAAAAGTATCAATTCTGTAAAAGGAAGTGTAATTAAGTAAATATGCTCTCATCCCATGTTAACACATATTCCTGCTTTGCAGTGAACTTCCACATTTACATATTACGTTTTGTTTATCCCTTTGTGCCTGCTCTTTACATCCTGGGATGCCACTATGGTGATGTCAACAAATGCACTTGGTGGGATGATGCTGCATGAGGTTATGTTTAGGAGACAACAGCATATGGCAACCAACTCCAAGATGTCAACAAACACACAGGCTGGCACTGACGATTAGGATTAGGGGAAGGAGGCACATGGTAAAACCTAACATTTAGACAGGAAGCAAACACTGGACTTCTGCATAAAAGTGCAGGTAATTGGGACCCATCCAGCACCTCTCCCACCTGCCCTATAGGCACCCTTACACTCCTTATGTCATGTCATGTCGCCATGTCAACCTGATGTAGTCCTGCTGTGTATCAGGTGAGCGTAGTAGGTGCCATCCACCGGCATATCTTAGCATCCCGACTAGTGCTGTCTGGGTGCATCTTCACCTGACGTCATACAGCAGTGTTTCATACGAATGCAAAAAGTGCCTTTTGGTGTCACGCTGCACTGACAAAGGCTAGAAACCATGTATTGACACTGAAATGTGTCACATATTTTCCCACAGCTGCTGAACCATACATTAATCTAATTATCATTTGTCCAAGGAATCCACTGATTTACCCAACATGATCGCATTCCTAAGTCATCACATGTTACCCTAGGTGTCCTCCTGCATCTGCTGTTGACATTCTAGGATGCCACTACCAACACCAGGACATAAATAAAACCACATGGTTATGAGTAGGCAACAAAAGTACTCATAGAGCTGCAACAGCTTTGGTCTGGCTGCGTTATTATACTGTACCATACTGCCGTGCCAGGTGCTAGATCGAAACCTGGTTCTGCTTTTTCAAAACTAAAAACTTTAAATAAAACTCTAAATAAATAAACTTTTCATTTGTAAAGAACCTTGCTCGTGGTCTGTATATAGAAGCACTATATGGTCACTGTGCATAACACAAGAACTTAGCAACCACCACAACGGAGACTGAATGTATAAAATATATTAATCATTTTTCTCTTTAAAAATGTGGTGCCCCAAAGTTGATTTTATGTTAAGTTCAATTCTATTATTTATTATCAACAGACTATTTCTGACAGCGGAAGTACAATCAGTCTTCCTCATCTTTCTTACCAGTTTACATGTCAACAAACAGGATTACTATGATACTGTGAAAAAGTCCTAATCTTATGTTTATGAGCAAAAATCTGATTACATTATGCCAAAGTACCTTTTAAATATGATATCTAAACAGGCTTTTTATTTTCAAAGGACATGTCCACAGTTTAGATCTGATAATGCATTCTGCTTCTTGAAGGTGTACTTAAAACTACATGGTGATGCATATGCCAC
This sequence comes from Plectropomus leopardus, assembly GCF_008729295.1. NCBI lineage: Eukaryota > Metazoa > Chordata > Actinopteri > Perciformes > Serranidae > Plectropomus > Plectropomus leopardus. The sequence continues at coordinate 24,829,650 of NC_056484.1, read as the reverse complement.
CCATGTGAAGTCTGCAAATTATATAATATGATGTATTCTGTCATTTCTACAGTATGTGATGATGAAAAGGAGAGAAAGAGAGCAAGCATCCCAAGTTTCAGATAAAGAGACAGAGAGACCTGAGCACACAGAGTGACAGTGCTCCAGCTGCTGTACTCAGACAGACAGTCTGTGCTTCATGTCTCAGGGCAAGAGCAGCAGTGCTTGCTGTCACACCAGGCCAACACTTGTTCATTTTCTTCATACCTCGCTCTGCTGATCATGAGCCGGGACTTCTAACAGTTCCAATCCTCACAGAGCCAGAAAGGCTACAGGGTCAGACAGCAGGGACAGTCCAGACTGAAGATGATGGGTAGCTTTTAAAGACAAGTGAATGTGCTTGAGCAGAACAATACAGAACAGTACAAACCAGTAGTTTGATAACTCCTTAATTGTTTTTTTTTTGTTTTTTTTTTATTATTTACTTTGACTTTTACCCTAGTTTTAGTATTTGGTTGTACTTACAGTTTATATCCATTCATCCATCAATCCATCCATTTTTTTCCACTTATCCAGGGCCGGGTCGCAGGGGCAACAGGTGGAGCAGAACATTCCAGACATCCCTCTCCCCAGCAACACTTTCCAGCTCCTCCTGGGGGACCCAAAGGCGTTCCCAGGCCAGACGAGATATGTCATCCCTCCACCATGTTCTGGGTCTACCCCGGGGCCTCCTACCAGTAGGACATGCCCGGAACACCTCCACCTCGACTGACCCCTTTTGACATGAAGGAGCAGCGGCGGTCCTCCCAGATGTCCAAGCTCCTCACCCCTATCTCTAAGGCTGAGCCCTGACACCCTGCGGAGGAAACTATTTTCGGCTGCAGTATCCACGATCTCATTCTTTCTGTTACTACTCATGATGATGCTCATGACCAGGTGAGGGATGGAACATAGATGGACCGGTAAATCAAGAGCTTCACCTTCTGGCTCAACTTCTTCTTTACCACAACAGTCCAGTGGAGTGCCTGCATTACTGCAGATGCTGCACCAAACTGCCTGGCCATCTCACAGTCCGTTCTACCCTCACTTGTGAACCCGAGATACTTGAACTTCTTCACTTGGGGCAACAACTCTCCCCCCACCCAGAGAGGACAGTCCACTATTTTCCAGCAGAGTACCAAGGCCTCAGATTTGGAGGTGGTGACTCTCCCCATTTTTGATCCCCGTTTTTTTCTTTCTCTCTGCCGGATCGTCTCCGAGGCAGCGGTGTGTGCTAACTTCCTGCTGCGGACTATGCCGATTTTTGTCTGAGAGGGCCAGATATTTTAAGTCTAAGTCACTTTTATTGTCAGAGCAGAGAGTGGAGCCTTCCCTTTTGCCATGGGTAGATGAGCGGACCGTGTGTTTCACAACAGAAGCGGAGGAGAACGTGAGTTGTGTTGATTAGCATTCGGCGCTAACTCCAGTCGTTAGCCACATCCATTGCTAAATTGTAAAGGTTACACGTTACTGAACTCCCATGTCCCTGTCTCTTAAAAAGCGGGATCCTGGACTGATGAGAGCCGTGTATTGTGCCCTGTGCCTGGAGTGTGTGCGTGTACATGAACTGTGAGCCTCTGGTGAGTAACTTTTACTGAAGTTAGTCTGATAAATTGAGTGAAATGTGCTGCTTCTGCTAATGTTAATATGGATCAATGAGGCATTATTTCCATGAATGTGGTGGTTAAAAAAAGTTTTATATTACAGTGTTTTGTTTACATTTGCCCTCATTCTGTGTTTTTTTGAGTGAGCGGCAGTAGGGAAAAAAAGATAAAAGAGGGAAAGAAATGTTCAGCTGTTTTGCTTCATGTTAATACTGAGAAATGTATTTAGTTCATTGAATTTACAGTAAAAAGTGGTTAAAGTAATTATTAAGAAGCTGTGTTACAAAGTGTATGCATAAAATCGTGTGTTTATATGTAGAGACTGGAATTTACACAGGGACTGTGATTTATTTAAGAAAAAATGACTGATTTATTGAGGACTGTGGTTGATACTTCATGTCTGAAGAGCTGAAAAGCTAAAATTGTTTTTTATTTTATTTATTTTTTTTCAACTTCATTTCTTATTCAATACAATACAACACACTTAAAAACTTACCTTTGATGTGTGTGAGGTTCTTTACTCGGTCACTCATTGCATTTTGCTAATACACCCTTTCTCCTGTAGCGACCTAAACTTCTGACTACTGGTCCACAAGGTGATTAATGCACTGATGAAATAAATATCTGTATCTCCCAGTCTTTTACCATTAGCAGTTAGAGCTGAGGCAGGTTACATATGACCACCAAAATTTAATCAGCTTATCCTTGAGTCCACTCAATTTTTTTCCCGAAGTTGAAGAGATTCCTCCAAGGTGTTCATGAGATATTGTGTTTACTGTTATTATTGTGGGTCTGGAGCTCGGTGTGACTTCCACCTCTCCTGATGCCACTCAAGCCTCATCTGTAATCAAGCCACCCACACTCTCATTCTGCAGATTTCAGGAGATGCAACTTGGAAAAAAAAGACTAAAAACACAAAACAAGCCTTTTATTGCAGCCTATCCTGTAAAAGCTGTGAAGCGTAATGCCAAATTCACTCATCATTTCTGTATTTGAATGTGTATAGCCTATGTATGTGTGAGAATTAATGCCTATAAATGGGATTTATATCTTGTTACCTGCAAGGACAAATGAGCAGACACTTTGGTTTATTTCACTGTGTAAGGGATATGAACACCTTTTCACAGGTGTGAAGCAGAGTATGGTAATGATGGAATATGCTAAAATGACTTAGTAGTACATTATGCATATCACAAGAAATTAAATAGCTAAATCTTAAAGACTTGCATCTTGTTATATTGTGGAATATTGTGGATTCTTCCCAAAAAAAATTCTCACTGAAATGGAGCTTAATGGTCTTGTATCAAGTGAGTAAGCACAAAAAAATATGTGAAAACCTTAAAAGAAAAAACTGGGTAAAGAAACAGATTGCTATAAAGTGCTTTCTGTTCAATGGATGCAGGGTGACTCAGGCCCTTTTTATGATATAAGGATTAATTCAGATGGTTGCTGAAAGTCAGTGGAACTGTGTTCATTAATATTCTTTCAAAGGGGTTACTCATCATTTGTTCTCACCTTCTTCTTTTTCACCAAATGCTTTATTTTAACAGGAACTAATTTTTATAAAAACTGAGAGTGGAGAACCAAAAGCTGCAAGCTGGAAATTATTTTCTCGTATGTGCAGTACCGTGGGCAAAGACAAAGCATCCAACTAATAAACACCTCAGACAGGGAGGAAAGTCCTTCTAATTAAGCTCACTGCAGTCCTGGTCCCTCTACTGAACACTCTTCCAGAGCCACACCAGAAGCACCTGTGATCTGATTTTGAAAAACAGTTGAAAAAGTAATAATTGACTTTTGTCTTTCTGTAAGCCATATATTTTAATTCAGATGTGTCCTTGATCTGTATTGTGATCATCATTGTTCATCATTTGTTTTGTATAAAATAAAAGGACAGCCTCAATTTTCTGAAACATAAAAAGATTAAAAATGTCATGGCAAGAAAACAAACTGTTCCTTTTGATTAACCACATATTAAGATCCAAGATTCAAAACACTGTCTATTACATGGTGACAGAAAAATGTCTGACTGGGGGCTCAAACTACACGGAAAAGCATTCACACCCAGAGACTCACATTAAATCACAAAAAAATCACACTACAGTTCCATAGATCAGTAAATGCACTGCAAAGCTACATTTAAAAAGTAATGACTATCTTTCCTTGTTTAAAAAGTATCTTATAGAAGCTGAGATCTTTTGTTGTTTATAAAGTCTTCCACATAGAAAAAAAAACACTCTCACTTGTTATTGACCTTGCTGGGACAGAGTAATTTGCTTTGTCCTCGGGTGACAGCAGTGGGTAAAACTGTGGGTAAAATAGAGGCACCTCTGTGGTATGAGTCAATTTCACCCTCTGTCCCAGAGTTGGCCCATGCATTGTCCATTCCTTCAGTAAAAGACTTCTCAAGGGGATCTACAAGTTCTGTCTTTTTGGAAGGAGGAGATTGCTCTTCCTCTGCTCCATGTGCTTTGTGTTTCAAGCCATCAGCAGACTCAGGCTGACTTGCTGCATGTGTCAGACTGGAGGCAGCAGAGTGGTTTGGGTGATTTAATGTTCAAAATTTACTCACAGCAAACAATCCAAAAACAGGCAGGCTACAAAGGCTTTTTTTTTTTTATTTTAGTGCCCACAGATACTAATCGTTTGTAACAAATCCACCTGGTTTTATGTCATTTACCATTCCCAAATGGTGTAAAGGCTTGAGTGTAGATGTTTTTTGTTGTGTGTTTGCATCGAATGTATGACCTTGCTAATCAGAGGGTTAGTGGTTTGATCACTGGCTCCTCCAGTCAACATGTTGAAGTATCCTTGGGCAAGAACCCCAAATGGCTCCTGATGGCTGTTCCATTGGTGTGTGAGTGAATGGCTACCTGCGTAGCAGATGGCACCTTGTATGATAACCACATTACTGCAGCCTCAGGCCTTGAGCCTTATAAAGACATGAGGAGCTGACTACAGACTTCACATAAGTCAAAGTATAGAGTGACTAAAACATTAGGCGGGTTTCCATTAACCCTCAAATTGTGCAAATTCGAATTGCAAATATAAAATACACCTAATGGAAATACGTCAGTTTGAAAAAAATTAAAAAGAAGACTCTCCCCAAAAAGCTTTTATTTCTGCAATATCTGATGAGGACCAAATCCGTCAAACAAATAATACAAAGATCAATGAATGCTTTCAGAAATTTTATGAAACATTGTATACCTCAGAATTGGACAATGATACACTTTGCAGCAGTAATTTTTTAGATGGCTAAACTGTTGGAAGGACCCGTTACAGTAACAGAAATTGATAAAGCGATCTACTCACTCCAATCAGATAAAAGTCCAGGGGCTGACGGATTCTGCGCTCAGTTTTATAAAAAGATGAAAAGCAAAATTAACAAATTATTACAACGCGTGTTCAACAAATCCTTCGAAGAGGGCGAACTCCCAAAAGTTATGTATTTAGCTCACATTATAGTTATCCCCAAAAAAGGGAAAGATCCAGAACAATGTGCTTCTTATCGCCCGATCAGCCTACTTGGAGTGGATGTAAAAATACTTTCAAAAATATTGGCTAATCGACTAGAAAAAGTGGTGACTGATATAGTTAATGCAGACCAAACAGGGTTTATAAAAGGCCGTACTTCATCAAATAACCCAAGACGTTTAATTAATATTATTCACTATCTTAATTTTCATCAAATTCCAAGTGCTATAGTGACGATGGATGCAGAAAAAGCATTTGATCGTATTAAGCGAAAATATATGCTTGAAGTGATTTGGCTTTCAATCAGATTTTGTTCGATGGGTACAGCTTTTATACAAAATACCCACTGCCTCAGTCTCAACAAATGGTCTAATTTCTGCCCAATTTCAACTTAACAGAGGTACAGCTCAAGGGTCACCTCTGTTGTTTTCTTTAGCTATAGAACCGTTAGCAATTGCTGTCCGGCAAACCTCCAATATCAAAGGAACCTTGATAGGAACAACACAGCACAAAATTCTACTATACACGGAAGATATCCTTCTGACATTAACAGATCCATCAAACTCAATACCTGCATTGATCAACTGTGTGAAAGAGTTTGGCCAAATTTCTGGATACAAAGTTAATTTTACAAAATCTGAAATCATGCCTCTCAGTTTTTCGTATGAGTATGAACGTGACTTTGTAAAACCTTTCCCCTGGATACCTGAGGGATTCACCTATTTGGGGGTTAAAATAACACCTAAAATGAGTCAACTTTATGCTGAAAATGTGAATCCCATGGTAAAACACATTAAGGATAAGATGTTAGGCTGGAAAAAACTTCCCATTTCCTTTCTTGGCAGAATCAATCTTATTAAGATGATAATTCTCCCCAAAATTATTTATCCTCTATCTATGCTCTTCATATCTCTGAAGAAAAACAACATTAAAGATATAAATAAAGCTCTCTCTGATTTTATATGGGCTGGCAGAAAACCCTAAAATTAAATTAGATATTTTACAACTACCAAAAGAACTAGGAGGATGGGGCCTCCCCAACATTACAAACTACACAACCTCAATGCAAGCCAGAATATCTCAATATGGGCAACTGCTCAACTGAAACCACCATGGTTTGAGATTGAAGCAATCTTCTCCAAACCATACTCTCTCTTGATAAACGCAGAAGCGAGCTACCAATTATGGCGAAAGATAATTTTCTAATTACCAATGTGAGTAGTACTTGGAATTCTCTACGGAAATTATTCGAGACTAAACATAAATTGAGTTGTTTAACAACAATGACTGACAATCCTGATTTAATCAGAGAGGTCACTGGATCCAACTTTCAGAATTGGCATGAAGCAGGAATTCACCATATGTATGATCTTTGGGATAGGGGAAAATTTAAAACATTTGAGTCCTTACAGGCTACATACAAGCTACAAACAAAAGAATTTTACAAATACAGATCAGACACTATGTACATAGTAAAATGGATACTCTCAGTCTTCCAGATGACTTTAACTTACTAGAAAAGACTCTTTTAGATAGTCTCAAACAAGGTCACTTTGGCTTCAAATTTTATTCTAAACTGCAACATCTGAATACAGACAGATTATCATTCCTAAGGAAATTGTGGGAGACTCAGTTGAAAACAACAATAGACAGTGAAATGTGGGAAGAAACCTTACTTTTACCTTCGAAAATATCCATTTGTAACAGATTCAGAGAAATGCAGTATAATATCTTCCAAAATGTCTATATATCTCCATATGTGTATAGTAAATATACAGCAGGGGCCTCTCCCAACTGCCCAAAATGTAGGACTATTTTAGGGACAAGATTCCACTGCCTCTGGGAATGTGAAAAGATTCAGCGGTTTTGGCAAAATGTATGTACTGAGGTCAGTGTGATAATTAAGCAGCAAATACAACCTAATCCAATATTATGTCTATTGGGATATATCCCTGAATCATTAAGATCACATAAGAACACCATACATTTTTTGTTCTTGTTGAGCCGAAAGGCTGTCATGACCAAATGGGTAGGAGATGAACCCCCTTCAATACATCTGTGGAAGTCTCTGATATCAGACTGTATTTCTTTGGAAAGACTAAGATTTGGTATTAACAGTCAGAAAGACCTTTTTACAGCAAAATTTGGCAAAGTGTTGGAGTACCTAGGAACTCAGAGTGCAACTACCTGAAATGGTAGATCTAATAAGGATTCTTTGGATCATTGCTGTGGATGTATTGTGGATCTGCTGCATATTTCATATAATCTGTATATGCACTGTGCTGGACTGTTCTAATTTTGAAAATGTTCAATAAAAAGAATGTTTATAAAAAAATTGAAGTAAGCGATCACACTAAGTATTTGATATAAATTAAGAAGTAATTTTCATTCAACCTACATTTATTTTAAATTGTGCTCAATTAAAAAATATAATTGCTTCTATTGACTTAATGTTCATAATTCATTCAATATAACCTAACATTTTTAACTTCATTCAAATTCCTTTTGAGGGTTGGAGCAAACTTATTATTTAAGTTGTCTCAATTAAAAAAAATACTAGTTGTCATTATTTAAATGTTTTAATGTTGTAATTTTTTTTCATATACCATACATTACCATTACAATACATTCCTTGAGAACATTTAAAGTTATTCTAGATTTACAAACATTACAAATCATTTGCACAATTCAGATTTATAAAAACAAGTCTCCTTCAGCTAAACACCAAAGACAACTGATGTCATCAAGTGACAAATCCTGACATTGTCAACAATTCAGATTTTTTCTGAGCCTCACAATTATCTTAACACACTGTCTACTTTCAGCCCTACTAGTTGATATTTTTACACAGCTTAAGACAATTTTTACATTTATAAATACTGCAGTGACAATGAATAAGTGCAAGTTAAACCCTGAAACATCTACTAAGTCTTGAAGGTCAACTTTAGATTTTTTTATGCAAGCACAAAGCCTACTTTGGCCAGCAAGACTGGTAGTCTCTGTGAAAATTAATCTTAATACTGCAGTGAAAATTAAGTTGTGCAAAAACAACCTCTAAACATCAATCTCTTCAAAGGATCCAAAGCATAAAGTGCCAACTTCACACATTTTTCATGCAATGGCCTACTTGACCATATGATGCTGGTAGTCTCTGAACTTCAGCATGCTTGTTTGTTAATACTGCAGTGAAAATAAAGTCCTGCAAGTGCAAACTGGTGACCAAGTCTCTCAGCTCCAAGCCAGTCAGTGCAAGCAGATTCCGTCTATTGTGGGCTGTGCAGCAGTGTACGTAGTCTGTTCATTTTTGGGGGCATCTTTTTCCTGTCAAGTGTCATCAGCTCTTTCTGCTCAAACTCAAAAGTGAATTGAAGCTTTTTTGGATACTTGAGGTTGAGCGCATATATCAGGCCAAACAAGATGGTCAAAGCTACTGGAACCGACAGCAGGTCATCCAGAACTGTTGTTCCTTCAATGACAATCTTCATGTCTTTGGACTGATGGACAGGATCCTCTTTCTCAATGATGAAAACTGTCATAGCTGACTAGTCCAGCTCTTCAGCCTCATTTTCTTGCACATCCTGCAAAAGAGAGAAAAAAAAGAAGGAGGGACTACTACAGAAATGCATAGAAGACTGCAAAACACCTCCAAAGTCGCCACACTTTTATATTATTTCAATATTCAAGATTTTACTGAATGCAGAAAGGAGTATGCAATTTGACCTAATGGTAAATCTAGGTCATCTGAAAAAAAAACAATATTGCAAAGGGAAATCATTGTATTCTTTTTTTTGTTTTGTTTTGTATTTTCTTGCACATAATGTCAAATGAACAGGCAGGACGGACGTGTATAGACATTGCTAAAAGAATGTGGCCATACCTCTTAATGTGGTCTGACTTTTCAAATATACTTCCTCAGTGTGTCACGCATTAACATTAAGCTGTCTACGAGCATGTAAACAGGGCCTATGTAAGCTAGTGACGAAGATGACTTTACCTGGAGTTTTTTTGATGAGGTGATCAACAGATTCACCTTGGTAGATTATCAACAGTTTGAGGATGCATTCTCTTCTGATGTTGATGTCCACAGCCTGAGAAAGGACATATACTACTAATTAAAATCACAGCCACTCAAGGACAATGTAGCCATATACCCCTCTGATCCACAATTCATCCATAGCTCATCAGACGCCTGCAAAATCCTGGTGGTCTTTTCTTTAACAACTCCTCCCTTGCTTCTGATGACCTCCAGCAGTTTGGGGGATTTTTTGTCTCCAAGGGAACTTGGTGATTCTTAGCATTCAGCATTGATCTGGAAGCAACAAAACAGTAGAGTATATAGAAACAAATTTGAGAATAACAATTGCTAAATAATTACTAGTAATAAATAAATAAATAATAATCAACTTTGATAAGATTCTTAATGACAGCTGTAGATGCTAGATTTACAAACCTTTTCCCAAAATCAGTGTCCTTGTGTCCTTGTACTACGTCATGTATCCCCTTAATTCACATACACCCTTGACCACACCTATGAGCTCCTCCACAGAGCTCCTCAATGGAAATCCCATTGCTTAGCTCTATTCTCACACTGTTGTCTTCATTCAAGATGACCAGCAATTGACCAGATGCTTTATCTGCCATTGTGTTCCTGAGAGAGAGCGAGAGAGAGAGAGTTTAGCTTGTGCTCTAATTACTTTAACTGCTACATGCACAGGATATGCCATGTCATTAAACCATTTGAATTTTAAAGTGTGTGTGAGTGAGTGACATGGATTGAGAGAAAGTTTAACAGAGGGGAGGGAAAAAATTGAAAAGATGCAATAAGAAACACAGGAAGAGAGAATGAGAGAAAGCAGTTGTGAAAAGAAGGAAAGAGCAAGATTAAAAAGGGGGCGGGGGGACAGATGAAAATACAAAAAAAGGCCATAAGAGAAAAGAGGTGGGAGAGGGGAGGGGAAGAGAAGGAAAGAGGGAATTAGAAAAACACGGGCAGTGTAGCTGATCTAACCTGTTCCTGTGGACATCAAAATACAAAAACCCACACGTTCTGCCATGCACGCGTCGTGCTTAGCAGGTGGCAGGTTTGGCTGAAAGGACTCCTTCGGTGGCTAAAGCTGGCACATCATCACACACCCACCTCCACAATTAATAACATTCCACCAGTAACGTTCATGGCAGCTTTACGACATTTCTGCATTTAATTAAGTTGACATATCACGTATTTACTAAACTTAAATGCCTAAGCGTTCATTTGAGAAAACGACCTCAATTACTTAGCGTGCTGTGCTGGAATTACAAATCCATAACCTCAAGCCGGCTAAAACATTATGTTGATGCGACGTAGTTTTAACAGTGAAAAGTTACCCTTATGCTAACATTAGCGCTAGCTAATAGGCTACACTAGGGCTGATATTACGGACAGAGTCAAAGGTAAGGGAGACATACAGTAAAGTACCTTTAGCATTATCCTCATGGTCACATAATGTCAACTCTTTATTACTTGCCGGTGATAAATGAGCTGACAGTGACACAGGCTCACTCAGGGCAGTGAACTTCTGCTTGTAAACTTCCGCATCATGCACCAATGTCGGAGTTTCGCTCCTCTTTTTGTTTTCCCTCCTTCCTCCTCTCCATTCTTCTGGTTAAAAGGCAGGTAAAATAAGTCCATTGATCAAATGAATTCTAGTTTTAATGTCATGCTGCCATTGTGAATTCATTTTATTTGAAATAATAGTTTAATCATGCACATGAATTAGAAAGGCTTAGATCAAACAGGCAAACTAATTGTCAACTATTTCAGTGAGAAAAAATACATAAAATGAACAACACTGTTGTTTTACTTTTTTCGTTGTATGTGGTCTTGGATTAGAAATAATGACAGCTAGTGTGGTGGCTGCAATAGAAATAAAGCTGCTAATGCTTTGAAAATCCATCGCCATGCTTCTTGGAATGTTATCACCAGAGGAGAAGTCGCAGAACATCACGCAATGCAGTCATCTCGCAAATGTGTTTATTAACAGTTCAAAAATATTGCTTAAGTTTTGCGCAAATCTAATGGAAACCTGCCTACTGTTGACTTGGGTCTTTTCAGGAATTTTTTTCACAACAAGAAAAATAGAGAATAACACCACAGGAGTGAAACTGTAATTAATGTCAAAATGAAACAACCCACAACAACAAACCTAATACAACCTCTCAGATGTGGGCTGCACTGATGCTTTGGGCTTATTGAATGTACACCTACGAACACCAGAGTGGAACTCAGTATGATCTCGATCCACCAGGGCAGCATTCAGCTGAAGCAGATAAACACATTGACAAGAGGAGAAAGCTGCAGACACTGTTAATTTATCTTATTGTTTACAACCTACACACACACACACACAGTCCAGTGGCTTCCTCAGGACATACACAGAAGAATGTTCCTAGTTTTCCGGAGGAGACCTGTTTTTCAGTGGGAGTCTCAAATGTTGATGGCAAGGGTCCAGCTTTGTTTGTTAGTGTGTGTGTGTGTGTGTGTGTGTGTGTGTGTGTGTATGTGTTTGAGCCTGAGCTCTTGCTTCTACAATAGTTTGCTCAGAGCTCGTGTCTCTGCGCCATGCTCAGTCGGATAGATTTTCCTCTTTTTTCACTTGCATTCACTTTCTATCTCCACAGTGTTCTCTGCCTCGCCCGGCCACGCTCTCTTCTTGCTTTCATGCTGCTGCCTGTTTTTTGGCTCTTTTCTTTATTTCGACCTCTCTCCTTCCTCTCAGTACCTCTCTGCATTTTCTCTCCTTCTCTCAGGGGGGGATTGATCTTGCAAGCCAGACTGCTGCTTTCATCCAGGCCATTCCCGGGCTCTCCTGTTGAGCTCAAAGCCTGACACAGAGCTCTCTCTCCTGGGTGCAGGAATGGTATACAGCACCTTTGGATGTGCTGCCATGCAGAGAGAGAATAATGAAGCCCAGCATGGGTTCCTGGTATTAATAAAAGCTGATCACTAGATGTAACTGTCGGGAGCTCCATACATAGACTCATACTAAGATAATAAGTATGTTTGAGTCTTCAGAGTGTGCTGTTGTGACAAGTAGCAAGTTTAACCTTTGTCAACTGTCCCTCGTCTCCATGGTGATAGCTATGGAGCAAAGCAGAGTCAGCTTGGTACAGCTCTATCTGTCCTAGCCCAGAGTGACCACGTCTGGTAACATCTACAGTATTCAGTGGAGCTCTGTTAAATTAGTGTTATCAGAGTGGCGCAATGGCGATTTTAGGGGGTGGCCTGGGGTGGCCGGGGCCACCCCTGAAATCTCATTGGCCACCCCTGCGGCCATCCCAGATCTGATAGTTGGTAGTTGGTCAAGTTCGTCAACACGAGAAACAAGAGAAATTCTGTCAATCAATGATGACAGCCGATCAACTGATTTAGAGCCAGTTTTACATTTTGAACTATCACAGTAATGGTTTTACCGAGGCTGTGACAGCTGATCTCTGTTCAGCGTACGTCTGGCCAATGACCATACAGGTGGAGAGTCGGGTGACCCACGCACATTGCGTCTTACGTTGCACCTGCTGCAGCTGCTGGACTGTGAGGATGGTGAAAGGAGCTTCACATGCTGGATAAGGAAACCGGTGAAATCTGTCGGAGGTATGGTAATGCAATATTTGTTTATATCGTAGTTCCCTCTGAATGTGTAGCAAAATTTGATCTAGCACTAAGTATCAGCTGAAAGAGTAAGACGAACTACACTGCAGTGGCTGCACTAGCTAGATTAAGTTTAGCAGCCTCAAACCAAGTCAAGAATTGAACGTTAGTTTTCTTTTTTTTTCCTGATATCGCCAGTGTCTCCCCGCAGAGGAGATTATAAACAGAAACGGACATGTGGTGTTAAACGTACGTGCTATAATAACCTGCTTCCTTATTGATGCTTTTATTTTGCCGTGTCGGTGCCGCGATCAAGTAGACTACACGTAGCAGAAACCATGAGATTTATCTATTGTTTACCTGAGTACTCTCGGGTTCCAGAGTCCCACGAACACCTGTATTTTGCACACTGATTCAAGCCCAAATTTATTATGATCTTGCTTGACGTTTGCTATTACTTAAAAGTGATTTCACTGACTGACTGACTGATTGATAGATTGATTGATTGATTGATTGATTGAGTGATTGAATTACATTTCCCCAGGGATATTAGGAGAATAGTTACAGTATGAAGAGAAGCAGAGATATTCAGTCCTTCTTCCTCAAAAAAAGAAAAGACTCAGAATCAGCCACAGCTTCCAGCATCAGTGAAACATCAGGTCAGCAGCCTAGGTACAGTAGTGATGAAGGGCAGTCAGCTCCCCCTGCACAGGATGGTGGTAAGTCATGCTTGGATAGTTTGAATTTTCCATGTAGGCTCACATTCAAACTGTTTGCAGCTTGAATGTGTTTCCAGCTATACAATTACAAGTGTCTGAAACATCAGTAGTTCAAACAGTTGTAAAAGACAGAAGAACAATAATAAAATGTGCATAATACACACACACACACACACACATATGTATGTATGATTGTGTGGGTGTAAAATATATCTATACATACATATATATATACAATTCTAATTATATTTCTCAGATATCTGTGTATTCCCACAGCTGACCAGCCACACCCAGAGGAGGATCCCGCAGGGTCTGGAACTCCACCTGCGAAGCATGGTACGTCAAGTTCTGTTATGTCCACATTTGTCATTCATGAACATTTATCTGAAGTTGTCGTGTACTCTCATAGTTGATTTAATTTCAATTTTGACTAAAGTGTATGCTATTCATTTGCTAATACACAGCACACTTAAACAGGCAATCTATTCTTTAAATCTCAATACAAAACATTATGAAAATTAAATCCTGAAGAGTTTGGTTTAGAACCTGCTCTATGTGTAAAGTGCCTTGAGATGACTTTTGTTATGATTTGGCGCTATACAAATAAAGATTGATTGATTGATTGAAAAGACAAAAGGAAAATGTGTGACACTAACCTGTCCACATACAGTCTATGGATGTAATGGTTATTGTTTTTACTACTTCAGGCAATGGTGACACCGATGACAGAGAGGCTCCTCAGGCTCCTCATGCTCCTCATGCACAAATACATGCTGCCCCACCTGGACCTCACGGTATGTTCTGACATTTTTGCCTCAACAACCTCAACAACCTTATGAGCGCCTTCCATTTAAATAACTTGGAAGCTGTAATACTGATCACAAATTCACTTTGTAACTAATCATTCTGAATGAAACTTCATAAAAACTAAAGTAAGGACTGATCATGATTATTCATAATTTACAGACGTTTCACAGTTCAGAGCAGCGGGTCCTACACAACCTCAACTTAAGGTATTTCCACGAACCATGCAAGGCAACAGGAAGAGGTCCTTCAACAGTGACTGGTATAAACAACACCCATGGCTTGAGTACTCCCAAAGCCAAGACTCTGCCTATTGTTTTCCATGTCGACACTTCTCTTTGCCAAACACCCCAGTATCTGTATTCACATCACAACTGGGATTCTCTCATTGGAAAAAGGCAATGTACAAAGATGGTGGATTTAAAGTACATGAAAAGTCAGAGGGTCATGTCAATGCCATGTTTGCATGGGGTGAGCACAAGAAGGCAATACTAACAGATTCTTCCATACGTGATGCCCTTAATGAAGCATACAACAAGAAAGTCCAAGAGAATCGAAAATATATTAAAACAGTGGCTGAAGTACTTCTTTTGACAGCAACACAAAACACAACGAGGTCACCGTGAGACAGAAGAGGTAGATAACAGAGGAAACTTTTTAGAAATCTTGGAAATGATTGCAAAGCATGACCCAGTGGTACAGAAAAAAATGAAGGGAAAGCAGAATGCCAAGTACACAAGCAGTGTAATACAAAATGAAATCCTAGAATGCTTGGCAAATATGGTCCGTGAGGAGATAATTCAGGAAGTGAAGGAAAGTGAGGTGTTCTCTGTGATTGCTGATGAAACAAAAGACCTGAAAAAGAAGGAGCAGCTCTCACTGGTACTTAGGTACTACTATAATGGGGCAGTGCACAAAAGTTTTCTTGACTTTCAACAAGCCACACGATTAGATGCAGAAGGACTCAAGGACAAAATCATCCACTGTTTGGAAAGATATGGACTTGAGTACAGAACAAATCTTGTTGGACAAGGTTATGATGGAGCGTCAGTAATGAGTGGGATACACTCTGGAGTGGCAGCCAGAATAAAGACTGGTGCAAAACATGCATTTTATGTACACTGCAATGCACATTGCCTGAACTTGGTACTCATTGATACTGTGAAGGCAGTCCCAGAGGCTGATTGCTTTTTTGCACTACTGCAGAAGCTTTATGTGTATATGTCTGGGTCCTATGTTCACCAGAAGTGGCTAGATGTGCAAAAGGAAATGTATGAAGGTCAGCCGAGGGAGTTGCAGAAGCTCAGTGACACGAGATGGGCATGTAGATACCTGGCCTGCAGGAATCTAATGGACCGATTACCTGCTGTACTTTGTGTTCTGCAAGACATTGCTACAGAAAATAGTGGGGAAAGGTCTGTAGATGCTCGAGGTTTGCTGAATCAGCTAGACCTAAGCTTTGTCAGTCTTCTTGCAACCTTTCGAAGGCTCCTTGGGGATGCAAAGATGCTGTCTGATAGTCTCCAATCTCCTTCACTTGACCTTGCCATGGCAGTGGATATAGTAAGTGCACTCAAAGACTCATTTCAGGAGTACAGAAGTGAAACATTTGTTGACAGTCTGTGGAAAGGTATTGTGGACACTGCCACAAAGTGCAATATTGCCATTGAAAATGCAGAGAAAAAGAGGTCTCAAAAAGTTAATTCCAGACTTGGTGGGTCTGTGATAACCTCTACATTGGGTCAGCGCAAATGTAATGACAGTGACAAGGATTCCTTTAGGAGGGCAATCTTCTATCCCATTGTGGACACCATACTTGGAGAGTTAGACAGGCGCTTCTCCAAAGACAACTGTGATATAATGAGAGGAATACAAGGTTTAGACCCCAAAAGCAAATGTTTCCTTCAAGAGCAAGCAGTCTTTCGCCTGGGAGAAATTTATGAAAGTGACTCCGAAGATCTCAGTCATGAACTCCACCAGACAAGGAGGCTTTTGCAAAGGAAACAGCAAAGTGGAATGCAGAAATTGTCGAGTATTATTGAACTTGCTGTGTTCCTTGAACCACATAAGGATGTGTTCCATGAGCTTTTCCGTCTGTGCAAAATCGCCATACGCCCTCCCAGTCAGTAGCGCAGCGTGTGAGCGCAGCTTTTCAGCTCTCAAACTTATCAAAAGTCATTTGCGCACAACAATGACTGATGACAGGCTCAGCAACCTGGGTGTTCTCAGCATTGAGGCCAGAAGAGCCAAGTCGCTTGACATGGACAAGTTCATTAAAATTTTTGCAGACAATCACCAAAACAGGAGGATTCATCTCATCTAAGATGTGCTCAATGGTCTTGTGTTTTTGTCCTTAAGGTTTGTTAACATGAAGACAGCTTCTTCTTACAGCTGCATGTTATTAGAATCCTGATCATGAGCGTTTTGTTAACATTGCTTCATAGTATGTACTTTGTTTGAGTTAATATTTATTTGGTTTATGTTACAATTGTTTATGCACATTTTTTATAAGTTACTTTATGAAAAAGAATTGTTTGATTTAAATTAAAACATTTATGCTGAATCAAAGCCAACATTTCCATGTATATCTTCTTCAGGAACATGAATACTGTCTGGGTTGAAAACCACTTTTTGCACATTTTTAAACATCAAAAGGCATCCTTTAGAGTGACATTATTCAGTCACCATAATGTTTGCTTTACTAATTTAAGTGCCATCTCGTGATTAATTAAAAACAAATCTGGCAAAGAACAAATCAAAAAAGTTTTGGTTTGTTCTGTTGCCTGGATTGCTGTATTTTAATGTAACCACAAGATGGCGCTTCAGTTAGTAAAGCAACAATACAGGTGACACAGTTGATGAGCTGATGACTGATAATGTTATTCTACAGGATGAGTTGAGAGCAGTTGAATTTTGCTAATCTAATCTAATTTGTGAAGAGATGAGGACTTTAATCCAAGGAAATGGCTCTTAGAAAATTTGTACCCTATCCTGAACATATTTTACTGATTTAGAGTAGTTAAAATAACCAGATATAATTGAGGACTGTAATAATGGGAAATGGAATTTAAAAATAAACCAGAATAGACACCTTTATTTAACACTTATGAGACAGGAAATCATGGGAGAAAGAGGGGATGTCACATGCAGCAAAGTGCTGGGATTTGAACTGTGGTCGGCTGCGTACATGGCATTAAACTCTGCTATGCCATAGCCACCCCACACTAGCTTTGTGTCCCATCAAGGCCACCCCGGTAAAAAAGTCCTGGATATATGGTGTGAGCGGTCGAGTGAGTGGGAGATACAAGTGTCAGTGAATGCATCGGAGCAGAGCAGAGAAACGGGTCTTTGCCAAACGGTAAAAAGTGGTCAGCTTAGTGGTAACTGTGCGGTGTCAGTCACAGTTTTCGGTTAGTAAATGCTGCTGCTTCTCAAGACCAAGTGGAGCTCCATGTTTTGCTTCCCAGCTGCTGGTTAAAGTGAAGGGAGTTAACCCTGAAGTTACTTCAGCCCTGGAGGAACACAAATCTCCTCTGTGTTCGCTGACTACAGTCAGGGAGCTGAAGCAGGAAAGGTATCAAGTATCAAGTGACACCTGACTTTTAATTGGCTTTATCCATATAAAAATTATATGGATCAGGGATAACCACGCACAAACCAACCCAGCCTGAGGAAGCTATGAAAAAACTAAAATGACAATATTTCATATCTGGACTGAGGGTATTTTCTGCTAATTTCTGATTTTTTAATATGTATGTCAGACCCTAAATGATATATCCATAAAGTTTTGGGTGATTTTGGTTCCCAGGGGCTTTAAAGAAGTACTTCACTGCTGGAAAGATGGCCTTTAAATTAAATGTCTCTGCAGTAAAGGGATGTACTTTTGAAATTGGTGATGCATGACCGGAGAAAGCAGAGAAAAAGAACGCTTTTGCTAAAAAGGTAGAAAACCTGCAACTACCAGAATGCACTGGTTGATGTAATGTGAACTTGTACGTGTGAAACATTATGGTGGCCTGCCAGCAAGAAACAATCATGTATTGCCACTTAAACTATAGGCTAAAACATGTTTCTGAAAATATTTGAAGAGAGAAATAGAAAAGTCAGTGACATAATCTTGCTTTATATTGGATCAGTGCTGCTCAGCTTTACAGAATGTCATTTAAGCCTCCATTTTCACTGTGAAGAAGACAATATGGTGCTTACTTCCTGTTTACAAGCTCTTAATACAGCTTAACAGGGCACTAAAATGTGTTTCTAAAATAAACATTTTAGGAGATCAGTAATATAGTCTTGATTTATATTTTATCAGCACTGCTTAGTTTTACTGATCAGATTTTGGTCCAAGTTTGAGAGTGAGAGAGAACGGTTCTGTCTCTTGATCTGCCTCTATACTCGTTGTGTCTGTGGTGGTGGTATGGGTGATGGGCAATGCAAGAACGCAGATTTACAGCGTTCATTTACGTAATTTGTGTACTTCCTGTTAAAACATACCACTGCACCAAATCAACATATTTGGAGTTATTATTATTATTATTACACATACTAGCAAGGAGCCTTGAAAATGTTTCTCTTCTTAACTCCCTTTATGTTTTGTTAATGTTTACTATTTTTAAACAGAATTTCACCGTCATCACGTTTTAAATAACATCACTATGCATTATTGGTCGTTCCTTTGAGCAAAGCTCTTAAAGTTGCCTGCTTGCAGAAACTGTGAAGCCAATAAACGTTAATCCTTCCAAATTAACACTACAAATTTTTAATTAAGGTACCTTTCTCCATCCATCTCCAGCATTTCACACCGCTGCCTTCCTTCCCTCCCTCCATCACTTCCTTCCTCCATCAATCATCATGATGATTGCATGAGCCTGGGCAAATAATACAAAGAGCAGAACGGCAGCTGAGAAGAAGCACACAGCTACATATTCATTACTCACTCACTGCTGAAGAGGCTGGTGATTAAGAGGAAGAAGGAGAGGAGGAATGGTAGAGGGTGGGGAGGAAGAACATCAGAAAATGGGGGGTGTTGGACAAGGAAAAGGAAACAGAAAGAAAGAATAGAAAGGTTAGAAGTGAGGGAAGGCAAGTTGAGTATTCTCATAACCTCAGGATAAATATAGGCTGACAGGAGATTGCTCTCTATGCATTGTGAATCAGCAGATGAGAAGTATAATTTGAAGGCAGCATGTAAGGAGAGCAAGAGGGTTGAATACAGAGAGGAAACCTTGTGGAGACGAGCAAATACTTTCATGCCATTGTTGTGGATTTTTTTGATAGTTTTGAAAGTTAACTGTATTTGTAGAGTCAAAAATGTGCAACTGCATCCAACAATGGCTGCTAAAAATTAAAATGTTCTGCTTACAGTCAAGTTCCAGTGAGAGAGGGTCTCAAAGTCACACAAAAGTCACTTAGAGAACATGTATTTTCCTTTTGGAACAGTGATTTATCCCCTTCCCATGATCCTAAAGAACAGGAAGAGCTTTGGTCCCGATTTTTCAAGTACAATACTAGTAGATAGTAAATACAGTACTTGCTCAGTTGCCTTAAGGGACATGTCCTGATATAATACATTCTTGTCCCAACTTGTCACATGGTGCTGCTCTGTCAGTGACCTTCCACATACTTATTAAATTTTAGGTATCATTCTGCATCAGCTGTTTACACTCTGGTACGCCGTTACAGTGGTGTCAACAAATGCACATGGTGGGATGACAATAAGTAGTCCTTATGTTTACACAACAGCACATGGCCACCAAGGCGGACTGTCATGATGTTGTCGATTAGGCAACAAAGTCACAGATGGTTAGGGGTAGGGTTACTGGCAGCCTTATTACCTGACGCTGTCCTTCATGCACAAACAATTGATGCATTGTCATGTGACCCCTGCGTGTTGCATGTGGACACACCTGGTGCCCTCCAGCCGGCTGCCACAACAATGCCACCGGTTCTGTCCAAGGGCGTTCTCATCTAATGCCACCTAGCCACTTTCTAGTTGGACGTGTAAGATGGCTTTTGGCATGCTCGTGCACTCAAAGCATTGACAGAGTGGATGTATATGACAAGTTCGGGGTGAGAACAAGCTGCCAGATTCTATCATTCAAAGCACACATCAATAACATCATTCAGTCTGCATATTTCCATCTATGCAATATCAACTGTCTCCGTCCATCTCTCTCACCCCATAGGACTGTCATCCTTGTCAACACTCGTCACCTCTTGCATCTATTACTGTAATTCTCTCCTCTTTGGAGGTCTCAAGCTCCTTCATAAACTTCAATTAGTTCAGAACTCTGCTGCCCGCATCATTACTCCCTCAATTGAACACATAACCCCCATCCTACAGCAGCTTCACTGACTCCCTATCAAACACTGTGTTGATTACAAGATTCTCCTACTCACTGTGAAGGCTCTCCATGACCTCGCTCCTGCGTACCTCTTTGCCCTCCTTCATCCTTACACACCTTCCCGTACTCTTCAGTCTTCCTCGTCCATGCTCCTCACGACACCTCCTGTCTATTTATCTTCTATGGGGTCCAGTGCTTTCAGCCGTTCAGAGCTTTTCTCTGTAATTCATTGTTGTTAAACCTTAATGTATTTTTTTTTTTCACTTTATATTGTTTACTACGTTTGGTCCATCCATCCATCCATCCATCCATCCATCCATTTTCTTCTGCTTATCTGGAGTCGGGTCGCAGGGGCAGCAGCCTAAGCAGGGAAGCCAAGACTTCCGTCTTCCCGGCCACTTCGTCCAGCTCTTCCTGGGGGATCCCGAGGCGTTCCCAGGCTAGCTGAGAGACATAGTCTCTCCAGCGTGTCCTGGGTCTTCCCCGGGGCCTCCTACCGGTGGGACGTGCCCTGAACACCTCACCAGGGAGCTGTTCGGGAGGCATCATAATTAGATGCCCAAGCCACCTCGTCTGGCTTTTCTCAACGCGGAGGAGCAGCAGCTCTACTCTGAGCTCCTCCCGGATGACCGAGCTTCTCACCCTTTCTCTAAGGGAGAGCCCAGCCACCCCACGGAGGAAGCTCATTTTGGTTTGAATCCCAGCTCCTCCTGGCTGCATGTCATAGTATCTGGGCATGATAATGAACTCCAAATTGCTGTACTATCAGTGTGTGAGTGCATGAGAACGTTTAATGAGTAACAGTACAGTAGCTTCGGTCACCAGTGTGTGAGTCTGTGTTTAAATGGGTGAATGTGAGATGTAGAATTAAAGCACTTTGAGTGGTCAGAAGACCAAGAAGGTGCTATGCAAGTGCAGGTCCATTTTCCATTCATCACTATGGACTTTGTCCCCTATTTCTTGCCATTTAGTAGCATTTAGTGGAAAGCACTTTATAGTCAGTATTAGGAGGAAGAGTGGTAACAGGAAGTAGTGTTCTGTCTTTCCCAGACGCCACCCATATGACTTGAAGCTGGGGTGTTCATGATGAACTTGCATCCCAGTTCTCTGAGCTCCTCATGATCCATCTCTTTCAATGCTTCAACAAATTCATGCTTATTACCAATGACGTTCGTTCCTTGATCACATCTTATTTGGCGTACTGCTCCTCGAATGGAGATGAATGAATGCAGGGCATTTATGAAGGCATCCGATGTCAAGTCATCGCACATTTCGATGTGTATTGCCCTGGAACACATGTATGTCATGGTTCCTGCATTCTCCTCCTCTCCCTCACTGCCAGTGTTTTTCCACTCACCTCACTCTGACCTGTTCTACCTGCCAGCCACGCCCACTGCTGCAGCCTGCTCTCCCTCAGCTGCAGCTCATCTCCAATCAGTCCGGTATTTAAGACACTCCAACACGTTCACTCACTGCCAGATTGTTCCTCTGCATTATGCACGACTCTCCAGCGTTTTCCTGCCAGATTTCCCGTTGCCGACCCAGCCTGTTCCCGACCAGCTCTCTGTGCCTGCCTCCCCGTGTACCTACCTGCCTTCTGTCCCCGACCACGTGCTCTGCTCTGGCGTTCCGGAAATCTGACGGCTCCACTGGCAAAGACCTCACCGCTCGACCACGACGATCCTCCTGCCTGCTCCTCGACGGTACCGTTGTTCCTTCGGACTGTTTTCCCGGCTACGGATCTTCTGCCTGTCTCCGACCAAGATTCAGCGCAATCCCCGACAACATTCCCACACGTGTTGTCGGCTCGTCGAGCTACGGGGTTTCCTGCTCTCCAGCCACAGTAGGTTCAAGCTTCGTGTCTTTGCGGTTGAAGAACGCATCATGTCGGCATTGGAGCAACAGCCGGGTCCCAGTTCCTGTCCCCAGAACCGTCTGTTCGTTCCTGAGAAGTTCAGATCAGAGGTGTTACAGTGGGCCCACTCTTCTCGTCTTACCTGTCATCCTGGGATCACTCGTACCAGGGAGGTCCTGCAACGACGGTTCTGGTGGCCCACATTGGTCAACGACACCAAAGACTTTGTGAACTCCTGTCCTGTCTGCAACCAATGTAAGACCCCTCGCCAAGCTCCTGCCGGTCATCTGCACCCACTTCCTGTTCCTCATCGCCCCTGGTCCCACATCGCTCTGGACTTCGTCACCGGTCTGCCACTGTCGGGTGGCAACACCACAATCCTGACAGTGGTAGACCGGTTCAGCAAGATGGCACATTTTGTGCCTCTACCCTAGCTCCCTTTAGCCAAGGAGACCGCGGGGTTGCTACTGGAGCATGTGATCCGGTTGCACGGCATCCCTTCTGATGTGGTCTCCGATCGGGGACCCCAGTTCACCTCAGCGTTCTGGAAAGAGTTCTGCCGGCTCCTGAGGGCGTCCACCAGCCTGTCCTCGGGGTATCACCCTCAATCCAATGGGCAGACAGAACGGATGAACCAGGAGATGGAGACGGCGTTGCGTTGCATGGCCTCTACTCACCCAGCCTCCTGGTCATCACAGCTCCTGTGGGTGGAATTCGCCCATAACACCCTCCAGAGTTCCGCCACTGGGCTCTCCCCCTTCCAGTGTGCTTATGGTTACCAGCCTCCTCTGTTTCCCGCTCAAGAGAGGGAGACGGCCTACCCTTCGGTGGAAGATTTCATCCGTCGCTGCTGCCAAACCTGGACCCGAGCCAGATCCACGCTGTTACGGGCTGCGGGTCGCTACACCTCGGCGGCTAATCGTCGCCGCTCCCAGGCCCCCCTCCTACCGGGTGGGCCAGAGGGTTTGGCTGTCTACCAGAGATTTTCCGCTGAGGGTGGACTCCCGAAAGCTGGCTCTCGTACCATGAGAATCCACCCCACGTTCCACGTCTCCAGGGTCAAACCGGTCCGGGAGAGCCCCCTGCAGCCGGCCTCTCAGCCGCCTCCTCCTCCTCGACTCATCGAGGGGGCACCGGCTTACACAGTACGTCGGCTCCTTCATTCCAGGCGCCGCGGCAGGGGTCTCCAATACCTTGTTGACTGGGAGGGGTACGGTCCGGAGGAGCGGTCCTAGGTTCCGGCTCGGCAGATCCTGGACAGCCAGCTCATTGAGGAGTTCCACCGTCTCCATCCGGATCAGCCGTCCCGTGCAGCTCCCGGTCGTGGGTCCTCCGTCTCTGCCCGTCCTCCGTCTCCTGTTCCTGGACCTTCTGGGTTGGGGTCCTTCCCGATGGGTTCCGTGTCGCCGCTGGAGGGTGACCCTCCTTCTGATGACGACGGCGACGACGTTGGTTCTGACGGCTCCGAGGAGTTCTGACCCTCCTCCAGGCCCCCTCCGCCCACCCGGCTTCTGTGGTCCTTCGCTTCGTGGGATTCCCAGAGACATTGTTTGGGCTAACCGCCAGAAGAACGAACTGAATATCTGTGGGCTGTTCTTCGTTTGTGTTGGTTTTAATAAAAGTCATTACCAACTATCTCTGAGTTTTGGCGTACTGCATCTGGGTTCTAACCAAGCCCGTTTCAATGTAGGTAAGTAATAGTCCATACTGCTTCAGCTCCTTTCTTCCTTCAGGTGAGGTCTGCCATTCTTTGTTGCTCTGTGCATCTCCTGAACTTCCTGCATTTGATGCACTTATTGATATGGGATGATACTACCTTGCTGCATCCAAGGATCCATATATCATTGGAACGAAGCTCATTCATAGTCATCCCCCGTCCCTGATGGTGAACTCTCTCATGATAGTGCCTGATGAGCAATGCTGACACATGACTGTCTCTCGGGAGGACCGCCAGATGCTTCACATGTGGATGTAGAGCAGCATGAGTTAAGCAACCTCCCACACGGAGGATACCTTGGTCATCAAGGAATGGACAAAACTTGTGCAATTTGTTGACCTTGTCTTTGACTCACATCTCCTTATGATGCTGTAGGCACTGTATTTCTTGTGAGAAGGCTGCTTCTTGAACCATCTTGATAATGGTCAGCTCTGCTTCTCTCCTTTCCCCCAAACTGCTGGCTTCACAGGACCTTAGCCGCTGGGTTTTGGTCTCCTTTGCACAATGTTTGAGTCTGGTGATAGCTTTCACCGTTCTTGACCAGTCGGAAAACTTGTGTAGGCGATCTAACAGTGACCTCACTTCCTTTGCCTGTGTGTCATGAACTTGGGCCTTCCTAAGCTCTGGGTCACTGCTTTTCATCTCTCCACTCTGACTACTTCACTTGGCAGGTCTCTCTGCCACAGAAGAAGAATTCGTCGGAACCCTCCGAACCAATGTCGTCATCGTTGTCAGGAGACGGGTCAACCCCCACCGGCGAGGCGGGACCCCCCGTGCAGGACCCCAAACCAGACGGCCCGGGAACTGGAGAAGGAGGAGGAGCGGAGGCAGAAGACCTCCCATCAGGAGCAGCGCGGGAGGGCTGATCAGGATGGAGACGGTGGAAGTCCCTAATCAGCTGGTCGTCCAGGATCTGCCGAGCCGGGACCCAGGACCGCTCCTCCGGGCCGTATCCCTCCCAGTCTACCAGGTATTGCAGTCCCCTTCCCCAGCGACGAGAGCGAAGAAGGCGCCGAACGGTGTACGCTGGAGTGCCATCGATGAGGCGAGGAGGAGGAGGAGGCCGGGAGGTGGGCTGCAGAGGGCTCTCCGTGACAGGCTTGAGCTTGGAGACGTGGAAGGTCGGGTGAATGCGCATAGAGCGGGGCAGCTTGAGACGGACCGCGACCTCGTTGACCACCTTCTCGACCGGGAAGGGACCAACAAACTTGGGAGCCAGCTTCCGGGACTCCACCCTCAGGGGAAGATCCTTGGTGGAGAGCCAAACCTTCTGTCCCACCTGGTATGGAGGGGCCTGGGAGCGGCGGCGGTTGGCTGCGGAGGTGTAACGAGCGGCGGTTCTCAGGAGTGCAGACCGGGCTTGAGACCAGGTTCGCCGGCAACGACGGATGAAGTTCTCCACTGACGGGTAAGCAGTCTCTATCTCTTGGGCCGGGAACAGGGGAGGCTGGAAGCCGTACGCACACTGGAAAGGTGTGAGTCCGGTGGCAGAACTGACCAAGGAGTTGTGGGCGTATTCCACCCAAAGGAGCTGGGAGGACCAGGAGGCGGCAGAACTCCTTCCAGAATGCAGACGTAAACTGGGACCCTCAATCCGATACCACGTCAGTGGGAAGGCCGTGCAGACGGAAGACGTGGAGCAGCATCAGTTCTGCGGTTTCTTTGGCGGAGGGGAGCTTGGGCAGAACAATGAAGTGGGCCATCTTGCTGAACCGGTCCACCACTGTCAGGATGGCAGTATTGCCGTCTGACAGTGGCAGACCGGTGACAAAGTCCAGGGAGACGTGGGACCAGGGGCGATGAGGGACCGGGAGGGGTTTCAGGAGTCCGGCAGGAGCTTGGCGGGACGTCTTGCTCTGGTTGCAGACCGGGCAGGCATTTACAAAGTCTTTAGTATCTTGGTCCAGAGTTGCCCACCAAAAACGTCGCTGCAGGACCTCCCTCGTACGAGCGACCCCTGGGTGACAGGTCAGCCGGGATGCGTGGGCCCACTGTAGGACCTCAGACCTGAATTCTTGTGGCACGAACAAACGGTCCAGTGGGCAGGAGCTGGGACCCGGCTGTTCCTCCAGCGCTGTCTTAATCCGCTCCTCCAACTCCCAGGTGAGAGCGGCCAGGAGACGGGAAGCAGGGAGAATGCTGTCGGAACGGGAAACCTCCTCATCCTCCTCCACCAAGAACTGCCGGGACAGCGCATCCGGTTTGATGTTTCGGGAACCAGGTCTGTAAGAGAGCGTGAAGAGGAATCTGGCAAAGAACAGGGCCCACCGGGCCTGGCGGGAATTGAGTCTCTTGGCCAACTTGATGTATTCGAGGTTCTTATGGTCAGTCCAAACCAAGAACGGGACCTGGGTACCCTCCAACCAGTGGCGCCACTCCTCCAACGCCAGCTTCACCGCCAGCAGTTCCCGATTCCCGATGTCATAATTCCTCTCGGCTGGGGATAGTCGCCTTGAAAAGAAGGCACAGGGATGCAACTTCCCATCTTCGGCCGAGCGTTGTGAAAGGACGGCCCCTACACCTACGTCAGAGGCGTCAACTTCCACCACAAACTGTTTATCGGGGTCAGGGATGAGGAGGATGGGTGCCGAGCTGAAGCGTCTTTTTAAATGGTGGAAGGCTTCATCTGCGGCTGGGGTCCAGCGAAATGGAACCTTGGATGAGGTGAGAGCAGAGAGAGGAGCTGCCACCGTGCTGTAGCCCCGGATGAATCTTCGATAAAAGTTGGCGAAGCCCAGGAAACGCTGGAGTTGTTTACGTGAGTCGGGTACGGGCCAGGAGGAAACAGCAGAGACCTTAGCGGGGTCCATCTCCATCCGGTTGTGCCCAATGATGTAGCCCAGGAAGGAGACGGAGGCGGCGTGGAATTCACATTTCTCTGCCTTGACAAATAATGAGTTCTGTAGCAGGCGCTGCAGAACCGTCTGGACATGATGGACATGGTCTTGTTGGGACTGGGAAAAAATCAGGATGTCATCAAGGTAAACGAAAACAAACTTATTCAAAAAGTCTCTCAGCACGTCGTTGATCAGAGCCTGGAAGACTGCTGGGGCGTTGGTGAGTCCAAATGGCATGACGAGGTACTCGTAATGTCCATTGGGTGTGTTGAACGCCGTCTTCCACTCGTCTCCCTCTCGGATTCGGACCAGGTGATATGCGTTGCGGAGATCCAGTTTAGTGAAGATAGTGGCTCCTTGCAACAGTTCAAAGGCCGAGGCGATGAGAGGAAGGGGATAGTGGTTCTTAACCGTGATGTCATTCAGGCCCCTGTAATCGATACAGGGACGATGCAGAGATCCATCCTTCTTCCCCACGAACAAGAAACCGGCCCCAGCCGGAGACGAGGAAGGTCGGATGATGCCAGAAGCCAGAGAGTCTTTGATGTAGGTCTCCATGGCCTCCCTCTCTGGCCCGGAGAGGGAGTAGAGACGCCCCTTGGGTGGGGTTGAACCCGGAAGGAGGTCGATGGCGCAGTCATAGGCTCGGTGAGGGGGAAGAGAAGTCGCCTTTGACTTATTGAATACCTCCCTGAAGTCGTGGTATTCAGGAGGCACCATGGAAACATCCAGGGAAGAGGACCGGGACTGGAGGATGGAGCGGGTTCACTCGGCTGTTTGAGGCAGACCTGATGACACGACGGACTCCAACTCAGAATCGAGCCTGTAGACCAGTCTATATGAGGGTTATGTCGACGAAGCCAGGGGTATCCCAAGATTAGGGGCAGGTTCGGAGACCTCAGAACGTGAAATTGGATGGTCTCATGGTGTCTCCCCGATAACTGCATGGCGATGGGAGTGGTCTGATGAGTGACAGTTCCCAACAAATGACCATCCAAAGCACTGGCCGGCACTGGACGAGGAAGAGGGATCTGTTGCACCCCTAATTGGCGAGCGAGCTCCTCGTCAATCAGGTTAACATCAGCCCCAGAGTCAATGAACGTGGCGAGAGTGTGGAACCTCTCCTTGAGCCGGAGCTGGACATGAAACAGGGGACGAGGATTGGGGGCAGAGTTCTGGGATCGGCTCAGCAGAATGCCCCCTCTTACTGCTGAGCCCGCCCTTTTACTGAACAACTGGAGACAAAATGGCCGGCTTGACCACAGTACAGACACAGATTGCCCCGACGTCGTCTCTCCCGCTCCTCAGCTGACAGCCGGGTGCGCACCACCTGCATGGGTTCTGTCCCCCCCTGTACGGGGTTCGAAAAATGACCGCAGGAAGGTCCAGGCTGAATGGAGAGAGTCCGACGAGTCTCCCCCTCCCGGAGCCGCTCCTTTCTCCTCGCCTGGATGCGCCTGTCCAATCGAGTAGTGAGTTCGATCAAACCATCCAAAGAATGAGGGAGATCAAACGAAACCAGTTCATCTTTTATATACGGGGCGAGGCCATTCAGAAAAGCGTCACACTGGGCAGCCAGGTTCCAGTCACTTTGTCGAGCTGTCGTTCTGAACTCGATGGCGAAGTCAGCAATGGATCGATTGCCCTGACGTTGATTCAGGAGCCCCCCGGTGGCGTCGGGACCCACAGGAACCGGCCCAAACACCTTGCAGAGCTCCTCAGCGAAGGCATGAAACGACAAGCAAGCCGGCGTGCCCCTCTCCCATTCTGCCGTTCCCCATAGGCGAGCTCGACCCGTGACGTGATTTATGGCGAAGGCAACTCTGGCTGCTTCTGAGGCGAAGGTGTGTGGTTGCAATGCAAACAGGATTGAACAGTTTGTCAGGAACGGATTGCAACCCTCAGGATCTCCAGCATAACGTTCAGGAGCCCCTACCCGGGGTTCGGGAGCGGCGACGGATGATGACGTAGGAGCGTGAGCGGGCTGGGCAGGACCTGGAGCTGGAGCGGCATGTTGAGTCAGCGTGGTCGCCATCTGTTGCACTTGTGTGGCTAACTGTGTTAGCGCCCGTTCCAACGCCGAAGCAGACTGCGAGCCTCCGCCGCGTTCGAGGTGAGTTGAGCTTCGTGCTGTTGAAGCATCCCCTCAACCTGGGCTAGGCGAGACTGAAGAGCGCCGGAGTCTGCTGGGTCCATTTCTGGACAGATCGTACTGTAACGGGTTTGTTGAGGACCCAGATGCAGTACAGTACAACGCTCTGGCAGTTGGTAATAACTTTTATTAAAACCAACACAAATAATGTTCAGGTTACAAACTGAGAGTTCGTTCTTCGGGCTGTGAGCCCAAGCAATGTCTCTGGGAGTCACACGTGTGTGAGCGTTGTCGGGGGTCGAGTGGAAGAGTGGTCGAGGACAGGCAGGGGTTCAGTTACCGGGAAGTCCGTCCACGGGAACAACAGCACCAACAGGGAACAGGCAGGAGAATAGTCGAAGCCGAGCAGAAAGGTCTTTACCAGTGAATCCGTCAGGTTTCCGGAATGCCGAATCAGAGCACGTGGTCGAGGACAGAAGGCAGGTAGGTCCACGGGGAGTCAGGCGAGGAGAGCAGGTCGGGAACAGGCAGAGTCGGCAACGGAGGATCTGGTAGGAAAGCGGTGGAAAGACATGCATACTGCAGAGGACAATCTGGCAATGAGTGTGTGAACAGGAGTGTCTTAAATACCGGGTTGATTGGTGATGAGCTGCAGCTGTGGGGAGAGCAGGCTGCAGCAGTGGGCGTGGCTTGAAGGTAGAGCAGGTCAGAGGAAGGTGAGTGGAAAGTTACTGGCAGAGAGGGGGAGGAGGAGAATGCAGGAACCATGACAGTATCCAAGTACAACCTTGGAATCAGTCCAAAAGATTTCTTGCGAGCTTTGGACTTCAAGTTCCTTTGTTAGCATGTCACTGGTGCAGACAGCTACCACTGCTGCTGACAGCTTAAGTCGTGGTATGGTTGTAATCTTAGTGGGGGCCACTCTTGATCTTCCCATGACTAAGGAACAGTGGACTTCACCTGATGTGATGACTGCTCTGAGGTACGAGCACTCTCCATAGCCGGACACACTGGCATCAGAAAAGTAATGGAGCTCCTAGGTTTGGACCTTGAAGCTTGATGGTATATAGCATCTCAACTGAGCTTTTCCCAACACATCTGCTGCAGGATCTGCTTTCCCACCAGAACAAAGGGTGCCACAAATCCAAGTGGATCGAACACCGAGGCAACTGTGGACAAGACTCCCTTTCGGGTAAATGGATTTTCCTTGACAACCACCCTGAACTGGAACTCATCTGAATCTACGCACCACTGTATGTGTAGTTCACCTAGCGCCATATCCAGGTCTTGAGCAGCTACAGCACATTCTTCTTGGGGAATAGAGGCAAGAACTTCCTTGCTGTTGGAGATGAACTTGTGCAGCCTTAGTTTGCCCATACTGCAGAGCTCTCTTGCCTCCTTCACTAGCTGTATTGCTTGACTCTCGGTTGCTACACTTGTCAAGCCATCATCAACGTAAAAGTTGGTCTGAATGAATTTGATGGTGTCTAAGCTGAAGCGTCCTTGTCCTTCAGCAGCTGGATGCTTGAGCCCGTAGTTGGCACAACCAGGTGAGGATGCCGCACCGAACAAGTGGACCTTCACCCGGAAGATGGAGGGATGGGCTTCAAGATATCTATTCTCCCATCATAGGAATCGTAGGTAGTCTTGGTCCTTTACATTGACATGAAACTGGTGGAACATGCACTCTATATCACACATGATCGCCACAGGACCTCTGCGGAAACGACACAAAACTCCCACCAAGGTGTTTGTTAACTCTGGACCAGTCAGGAGATGGTCATTCAAGGACATCCCTTGAAACTTCGCAGAGCAGTCAAACACAATGCGTATCTTCCCTGGCTTTTGGGGATGATACACCCTGTGGTGTGGGATGTACCATACTGGAGCATTGTTGATGTCTTCCTCCGTGACTCTTTCTGCATCTCCATGGCTTATGGTCTGCCTAGAGCGAAAGCTCAAAAGAGATTTGAGCTTTCTGAGATGGTGGATGGCACATACCTTGTTATCTGGTAAGTTGGGTCTTTCGTTCTTGAATGGTAGTGGCATCTCGTAATGGCTGTCATCCTTTAGCCGGGTCATCCTTTCATCTTAGACAGGAATCTGAGACCCACTAGCACCTTGATGATGTCTGTAGGTGAGACAACCTCCTTGATTTGTGTTCTACAGACATAGTGTACTTTGCTTGTGAGGGTTCTAGAGGACTGAAGACCTGGCACCACTTGTTTCACAATGACCTGATGACTAACTCCTATTGTGTCTCCATAGTCGAGACATGGGTTGCCATAGCCGACTACACTCCATCCCAAGTCTGTTCTCAGTGCAAATGGCTGATTTTCTTCACCAGGCACCACCTGTCGTGGGACAAGAGCTTGAGGACAGTTGTAGCCAATTAGCAGGCCGACATCACAACTTAGTTGAGGAGCTATCTCATTTGCAATGTGTTCAAGATGCGGCCATGCCTTAGTGGTCTCTGGTGTGGGGATGTGGTCTCTGTTTGCAGGAATGAATTCTCTTGAGTAGCTCACTGGCTATGAAACTATCCTGTCTGAGTAGAATCCTCTTATTTGTAAACCAGTCAGTTTCCTGCAGGACATGACTGCATTTCTTGAAGACATTGTGGGGAGCTTTAGTTGGGCTAGTTCGTTCTTTGTGTGCAGAGCTTTTGCTGCTTCTTCCAGGATGAAAGTTGTGTCGCTCTGTGTATCAAGGAGTGCATACACAAGGACTTCACGATCTGGCTCACCTGTAGCTGACACCCAAACTGGAATGATGGAGGGCGTGTGAGTATCCTTAAAATTCTGGACCACTCTATTGGATGTTGCTTCACATGATGTTCTATCTGCTTTATCTTGTTGGCAATCCCTCTTTCCTCCCATTGACTTAACACTGTCTCTTGCTCTGTCAGCCTTCGCTAATGTCCTTTCTTCTTTGGTGCGACTGTCGTGGAGGCAAGTTGGATGTTTTTTCTCACGTTTTACAAGTTTTTCTGTTTTCACAATCCCTTGAGCAATGGCCAGACTTCAGACAGCCAAAGCACAGCCTTTTCTCTTGAACAAACTTTACTTGCTCAGTGATTGTCAGTCAGTCAGTCAGTCAGTCATTTTCTGTAACCGCTCGTCCTCGTAAGGGTCGCGGGGGGGCTGGAGCCAATCCCAGCTGTCATCGGGCGGAAGGCGGGGTACACCCTGGACAGTTCGCCAGACTATCGCAGGGCCGACACATATAGACGAACAACCATACACACTCACAACCACACCTAAGGGCAATTTAGAGTCATCAATTAACCTGAGCTGCATGTCTTTGGACCGTGGGAGGAAGCCGGAGACCCCGGAGAGAACCCACGCGGACACGGGGAGAACATGCAAACTCCACACAGAAGGGCCCCCGCCCGGACCGAACCCCGTTCCAACTGGGATTCGAACCAGGGACCCTCTTGCTGTGAGGCAACAGTGCTAACCACAAAGCCACCGTGCCGCCCGGCTCAGTGATTGTCATCCATAAATTTACAACACTTCTGTAGACTGTGACCTGCCTTATTGCAGTATACACAATTTTTAGTGGCAGCCCTTTCATCTGAGTTGGTTGCCAGCACCTTTGCTCCAGGACTTCTGTTCTTTGAAACCTTTGTCTTCTCGCTTTCACTTGGTTTTAGAGCATGGAGAGATGTCATTGGATTGCAAGCGATTTTGGCTTCATGTGTTAGAAACTCCACGAACTGACTGAAACTTGGAAATGTGTGACTTTGCTCTTCCACTTCTATGACCCTTCTATTCCATCTTGAGGTCAGCCAGTCTGGAATTTTAACAAGTATTTTCTGATTTTCATTGCAGTCGTTGAGTGCTTAAAGACCCTTAATCTGTGACATGGCAGCCTCGCAGCTGCAAAGGAAGTCAGCGAGTTCTTGAATTTCCACACTGCCTTTAGAACTTATCTTGGGCCACGCATCAAGCTTGTCCCTGAAAGCTTTGGCAATGAGGAATGGATTGCCATATCTCTCTTCTAGAATAGTCCATGCTGCATTGTAGGCTGACTCTGTACCTAGCAGGGAAGTAGCTCTCTATAGCCTTCTTGGCAGGTCCACCCACATACTTAAGTAAATAATATATCTTTTCTTCAGCCGGTATGTTTTTCCTGTCAATGAGAGTCTGAAAGGAAACCTTCCAGTCCTTGAATTTCAGTGAGTCGCCGTTGAACGTTGTTGGTTTAGGTATTGGAAGACGGCTCGCACTGATGGACTCTGCTAAACAAGAGCTGCTGTGTTGTCTTCTTGTCTTGGATGTGTCAAAACTTGGTGTGGGGAGGGCTGTTGAAATGGGCTACTTTCATGCTTTTCTTTCTGACAGAAACATGCTGATAGAGCATTTCATCTATTTCTTCATCTGAACATCTACTTTGCTCATATACTTGCTGTCGTGCTTTAGCAGCTTTTAACTTCTTAATTGTCTCCAGTCGCTCTAGTTGTCTACGCTTGGCATCTAGCACCCTTTGTCTCTCTGCATTTTCAGCCTCCTGTTTAGCTCGTAAATGGGCAGCTTCAGCTTCAAGTTTTTGAATTTCTTCAGTACGACTTTCTTGTTCTAGCAGCACTTCTAAAGTGGCCTCATTTGCAGCAACTTCAGCAGCTGAGACTTGTCTTCTGGCAGAGGACTGGCTTGAACATTTGGATGTGCGTCTCGAGTTATTTCCAGAATGAGAAGAGGACTTGGTGTGGTGAGACCTTATGATTATCTTGTCTGAGGCTGCAGACTTAAATACAGCCTCTGACTAATTTCCACATCGTTCTTCGTCCCCTTGACTTTCAGTCTTTCCTTTGTTTAGACACTTCTTCGCCATCTCAATGATCATGTTTGTTACTGCTTCACAGGTGTCGACTCTGCATGTGTGTCATGGTCGGGAATGTCAATGTATCTCACATCTTCATAAGCAATGCTCAGATTCTTTGAGGCATTGGTTACCTTGGTGACATGGTCATGTAGCAGGTCATTTGAGCATTGTCTAATTATTGCTTGTTTGGGATCCTTCGTGATAGCCTTCCACTTCTCGTAGCACACACTGAAGCGAATCTTCTTAGTCAAGTCAAGTCAAGTCAATTTTATTTATAGAGCCCATTATCACAAAAACATGGTTTGCCTCAGGGGGCTGTACAGTTTCTTACTCGCACATCGTGCAGTTCTTGGCCCTTTTCCGTCAGCTGACAGACTCTTTGGCCCCTTTGTGGCTCTTGTGAGGTCGGGGTTTTATCAGCTCCTGTGCCTTCAGTAGCTTGTGGTTGCTCATCTGTGCTGTGTTGTTGCTTGTCATCACCATCTCCATCACTCTCTGAGGAAAACTCTAACTCTGACATTGTTGGTTAGCTTGGTAGAATAAGTCTTTCCTTTAGCTGAGAAATTACCTCATTTACTTAATAGTTCTTATTTGGAAGAACTGCTGTAGCATACAGTTAATAGCACTACTCAGCCTATTTGTTTTAGTTTTAACATGAAACTTCAAGTTTAAACTGAAACTGCCCTTGGTAATAAACAAATAAATTTTAGCTCTTACTTAAACTTATATGGACACTTAATTAGTGAAAGTCATTCACGTTAAATGCACTAATTTACAAATACTGCCTTAATATTAGCACTGCTCGCTCTTATTAACATGTATGGCATACAGTCAATTAACACAATATCAATATCAACACAGTATCAATATCAATTGAACTTCAATAACAGAAAAGGTCATTGAGGGACATTAACTTGTAATATGAAATACCAAGGATGTGTCCTTTGAGCAAAAAACAACAAATTCCCTTAGGTTCTTGTTCAGTCTCTTATTAAATTCTCTTTGTAAAGTCTCTTAATTGCAGCAACTTTAAGGCTAGGGCACCTGGAGCTTCCCATGGGCTGCTGCTTCACGTATAGTTGTGTAGATAGCAGCGGCGGATACACATGCAGTGACATGGAGCGCTCTCCTCTCATCCCTGGCTCATTTTTCTCGTCTACTCATGCTGCAGAGCAGTCGAGTTCTCACTGTAGCACCCTCCAAGACTAGGCACAAGGTCTTGATTAAAATTGTAGCGGTTATTAATAACTACGTTAAAATTTGGATTTTGCACTCGTTAAAGTAAAAGGGGCACCATTCTCCATTCAGGAGAAAATTAAATCTTAAATTGTGACAGTGTTAAGACATGTCATTACTTTAATCAATCTCATAGTCTGTACCGTTTATTCTGTATACATTGATCTTGTTTCTCTCATGAAATAATATAATAAATAATATCCACAGACAACGACTTGGCGATAAATGAGGATAATTTATTTAGACTAATAAAATGAAGAGTAAATAGATGAAATAATATGACATATAAAAAGACAGAGAATACATAAAAGGGAACCTACGTGATGTATGTTCAGGTGATGTAAATAATTAATTATGGATGATAGTGGAGGAAATACGTGACCGTCTAAAGCGTGGATGCGCACTGAACGGTGACGTAGAATTTAGAAATTTGGCATTAAAGCTTCGCTATACGTCATCAACTCTGGTCACAAGAAAATGTTATTCTGCCTACTTTTGTCGACTTGATTAGACTTCTCCGGGGAGATCCAGGTCCTTGCTTCACTCCAGTGGAGAGCTGCGGCGCGTCTTCCAGACGAGGTGACCCGCTGAAAGGCGGCGGCGGCCGGGCAGGTGGAGTCGGTGTGCGGCGGTCTTTAACTGGCCTCGGTGTTCGCCTCAGGGAACCGGTAAAAGTCTTTAAACAAAGTCCTTAAGGGCAGGCAACGGATGCTGATAGTTTGTGCAGCAGGTGTTGCTTCTAGATCCGTGGCAGAGTTGATGGCGAATCGCGGAGTGTCCTTCTCAATTAAAACTCGCAGAAATAATCAAAGTAATCCCACTGATCTGAGGGAGTCACTTTAAATTATTAATTTGATTTTACTTAAAAAACGAATTACCAAAAGTGTCTTTACTGACCAAAAACTGGTATAAAGAAAAGCGTCAAAGAGATTTAAAAGAAAATGGCTTCAAAAGTTAAAGTTCAGCAAAGCTCTGGTGAGCTGTTGCGGCTCTGCTTATAAAATTGAAGAAAAGAAAAGTTGCGAGCGCGGATGCACGAGACGCACCGCGGTAAAAAGGAGCGAAGAAAAACTTCAGAAGAGAGAAGAGGAGAAGCCTTGAGAAGAGTGAGCTTAGAGAGAGAGAGAGAGCTCTGAGCTGACTTTAGAGAGAGTCACTCAGTTTTTATCTTTCGATTTGGGGGTGCGGATGGAAGGCGGAGTTAGCGAACTTTTGCACCGAGCGATCGCGCAGCAGGTATAAGTTTCTAAAAGACCTAATGTAATTTAGGAGACATTTATGTCTCTGAACTTTATGACGAATTACGCGATCTAACCCCTGGTGTATAAATTCACGTTTCTCCTCAACACTATAGTCTCATCACAGTAACTTCCAATGCACGTTAGGAGACCTAAAAGTAATTTATAACGTAACACATGATTCTGAAGATCCTTTGCTCAATTTTGTGAAATATGTGACCACACATAACATAACATTGTACCATGGATCCTAAGAAACTTGTGATTACCTAGATATAGGATTACTTTTAACATTATACAATGAATTCAAAATACGATATAATTACAAAGTTGGTTATGAGCTTACTAATAACCAAGACCACTAGATGGCAGTATAGCTCCATTATAACAAAAGGGGAATAAAACGTACTTTACCTAACTCATTCAAATTACATGAGATGAAAAGAATGGGAGGTGCTCCTATCTGTTTACTGAAGCATGGAGACAACCTCACCCCCAGTCACAAAGACTAGGGAAGAAGGGAAATTTTAACTTACAACCTTGGTCCAAGTCATTCTGTCAGATGTTTATCACAACACAGGGTTATATAATGGCTTTACCCAATGTTCGACCAGTTGGTTATCTCAGCAGGGGAGGCAATACAATGGTTGTTTGGTATTGCTTGGGTGATCCCAGGAGGTCGTTCAGATGCCTTACATCCTGTGGTATGCTGTTGGGACCTTCGGAGTGCTTACCTTCCACCATATGTCAGGATGGAGGGTGTCAGATATTAACACTTTCACGTGGCTTAAGAAGCCAGAGCGTGTTTGCAGACATCCCCAGGGAGTATAAGTTAAGTTAATTAACAACCCTCTGTTGGATGTTTTGGGTTCGTAAAACAGTGTCTCTTGACGTGTCCCCCACTTGACCAGGGGACATTGAGCTCTGGAGTTCCTCAGAGGGACAAATGTAATGACCACGCCAAGGCAGTCCACTACAAAATACTGGGTTAAATCCATTCCAAACCAACCTGTGAGAACTGAAGTAAACAGAGAAAAAGAAAAAATATGGAATACAATAAATAAATGCATGTATAAATGTAATACAACAGGCAAATACATCTGTAACATTAAACTCAACATAATTTAATAAACAAAACTACAATCAACATACCTCATAGGCTGCTTATCCTTTTAAAAGGGGTTAAATCTTTCTTGCCTTCTCTTCTCCTTGTATTCTTCTGTGGTTTTGGTGCGGCGCTCCGCCGGTGCTCACACAATTAACTCCGGCGGAGCACTCGTGTAGTGGTGATTAGTTCCGCCTCTCAGATTACGCCCATTAATCATAAAAAATAAAATATCAGGATAAACAGCCTAAAGGAAACAATGATTGAACAGAGGATGAGAGGCAGTTACAGTGAAAGTCAAGAAGATGGTACTGACTACCACCATAGACTGTGTATAAAGATGGATGACATGCCCCCACTTACCCCCGTTTTGCTGAAGTGAGGTTAAAATATTCTAGATATGGATGTTGCCATTTTGCAATGGTGATGTCTTTGAGAGCCGGATTTTGCACAGTAGCGATATCTGGGGTGGGGGAGTTCCTACCCAAACACCTGTCCAACCAAACGCGAGCAGCTCCATTGAATGCATGGATTGGCTGTCACAGCTGTTAATCATGGTGGAAAATCCCCTTTTTGTAGAATTGAATTACTCATTAAAACCAAACTTATCATTAAAACAAACACTTGAAATAAACATCAGGGTGATGAGAACTAACTTCAGTGACAGAAACCATCTTTGGGAAAAATTTATTTGGTGTATACTTGTTTTTTAGTTTTAGTTTGGCATATGTCCCATTCACTACCACAGAGGGGCGGCTCCTCCCACATTCTCTTTAAGTTGCAAATCATTGTACTCCCTCAAATGCCGCTATATTACAACACTTAAGGTGAGACAATCATTCACTACAGTCTATGTTCACTGCAAATGCCCCTACATTAAAACATTTATGGTAAAAATTCGTTTCACTCATTCCCATTCACTTAGACATTAGGTAAATACACTATATAAATAGACTACTGTGCAGAGCCCTGGAGGGGCCATACAGAGAAAAACAAAATATATAGAGGCCAGATGTTATACTTTACACTGAAGGACAGCCGACAGCAGGCACTAGGTTGGGGGCATGGACCCCGCAGACCTTCTGCCCTCCCTCTGGTTCTCTGGCGCAGTAGCAATAACAGCCCTGGCTGCACAGCTCTACATCCAGGGGTATTTCGAGAAAGGCTGGCAGGGCCAGTCTAAGCCAGTCCATACTCCCCATTGTGGAGCATCCATGCACTGCGGTACGTCTTGCCTGCTATAACTGTCTCTACAGCCACAGTTGTCACAGACTCATAGAGTGGACAAATTTGTGATTATAAAACCAAAAACACCCAACAATCCTTCAGCTTCATCCAGTGGGACTGCCTCTAATGCACCAACTAGCACAAGTAAGGACAACTGCAGCAGTGAAGAGGAACAAAAGAGGGGAGGGGGAACTTTTCAAGCTAGCTGGAAAACAAAATTACCATGGATAGCCTATGATACAGCACAAATCAAGGTAATTTAATATGTGGCCTCTCAACCATTGCTGTTTTGGCTATTTTACTTGGTGTACCATAGTGCTATGTTAATTAGGTGGTGTCGGATTTGTTTTGTATCATGGATTTGCACTGATTTATGTTTATGTGAGCCTTTTTACTAACACAGTTATGGTGTCTATGATTAGCCTAATTCTTTCTTGATGTGCTCTGTTGAACTTTTGATATACAATCATATCTGTGCACTAAAGCTACTGATGATCAATGACAGTAAAATATCAGGGAGGGATTAACGAATGAGTGGAGTAGGTCAGGTGCCAAAAAGTATGTCATGTGTCAAAAAATTCAGCACTACGGACAGCTCCGCCACTTGCATGTCAGTTTACAGTCTCTGGCTTGACATACAGTATGCTTTTTGTTCATACGAGCCTCTGGAATTGATTTGGTAGGATTAACTATTTATTTCTGTGTGGTTCATCAACTCTGTGACTTTCTCCAAGATAATAGTTTATTCGAGGACTTTCAGTCAGGCTTCAGAGTTCATCATAGTACAGAGACGGCACTAGCAAAAATTAATAACGACTTATTTATTGCTTCTGATACAGGTCTGGTCTCTGTTTTAATCCTATTAGATCTCAGTGCCGCATTTGACACCACTGACCTTAAAATCTTACTGCACAGACTGGAACACTTAATTGACCTTAAAGGAATGGCGCTAGCCTGGTTTAAGTCATACTTATCAGAACGTTCCCAATTTGTTCACATCAATGATCAATCCTCCGCACATACTAAGGTTTGCTTCGGAGTGCCACAGGGTTCTGTGCTTGGACCAATCCTTTTTACTTTATACATGCTTCCTCTAGGCAACATAATTAGAAAACACTCTATAAATTTCCATTGTTATGTTGATGATACACAATTATATCTATCTATGAAACCAGATGAAACTGATCAGCTATCTAGACTTCAAACATGTCTTAAGGACGTAAAAGCCTGGATGAGCCATAATTTCTTGATGCTGAATTCATACAAACTGAAGTTATTGTTCTTGGCCCCAAACACCTCAGAAGCTCCTTTTCTAATGATGTAATTTATCTAGATGGTATTACCTTGGCCTCTAGCACAACTGTAAGGAACCTTGGAGTTCTATTTGATCAAGATTTATCTTTTGCTTCCCATATAAAACAAACTTCAAGGACTGCTTTCTTTCACTTGCGTAACATCTCAAAAAATTAGACATATCCTGTCCCAAACAGCTGCTGAAAAATTAGTACATGCATTTGTCACCTCTAGTCTGGATTACTGTAACTCCTTATTATTTGGTTGTCCCAACAAATCTCTTAGGTCGCTCCAACTGGTGCAGAACGCTGCTGCTCGTATTCTAATGGGAACCAAGAAAAGGGACCATATTTCTCCTGTTTTAGCTTCTTTGCACCGGCTCCCTGTGAAATCCAGGATCGAATTTAAAATCCTCCTCCTTACTTACAAAGCGCTAAATGGTCAGGCTCAATCCTATCTGTTGCAGCTCATAGTTTCTTACCAACCCTCAAGATCACTGCGCTCTGAAAATGCAGGGTTACTTGTGGTTCCCAAAGTTTCCAGACGTAGGATAGGAACCAGAGCCTTCAGCTACCACGCTCCTCTCCTATGGAACCATCTTCCAGTTTCGGTCAGGGAGGCAGATACCGTTTCAACTTTCAAGGGTAGACTTAAGACCTTCCTCTTTGATAAAGCTTAAAATTAGAGCTGGCTCACGTTGCCTGAACCAACCCATAGTTAGGCTGACATAGGTTTAATCTGCCGGAGGACTTCCTATGATACGCTCGCTGAGCTCCTTTTCCTTCTTATAATCCCGCCATCTGAAAATCATGCATGTCTGTTTACTGCATTACCCTTACTGCTAAGCTTAGCCTTATATCTGTGACAGCCGTTTGCAAGCTTATCTTAGCCTCAGTAGTTAAGCTTAGCCTTGCATCTGTGATAGCCATGTGGTACTGTCACTACCTGGGGCTCGCGATTACGGAGCCTGGGTCTGCTGAACTGCACTACGCTAATCCCAAGGGAGCATTCCTGCTCCCTTGTTTCCTAGTTTTCCTGGATCCTGGCCATAACCGCTGTGCCTGATCGTGTTGATAGCTGTGCTGGCGCTGTGACCCTGCCTTTGGTTGTGCTTGTGCTGTGGCTGCACTGATACTGTACCCCCTGCTCGCCCTGATCGTGGTCTGGTCCTGGTTGCTCCGATGCCGTGATCTTGCCTTTGGACACCTCCCTATCAACATACGCATGAGACTCTTATCATCACCCTCAACATCATCATAGATTGCATTTAAAAATTTCACACATCGTTATTGTAATATGACATGCATCTGTTTCTATTATTGCTGTGCCTCTCTCCCCCTCTCCTCCCCTCTCTCTTTCTCTTTCCTTTTTGCAATGATTGTATTTCAGCCCTCATCATCCTCTACCTGTAGTACCACCTCATGTGAGTGTATACATTTTTTTTGTGACAAACAGAGTTTTTTCGAAATTGACATGTTTCCATTAGACGTATTTTGTATTCTCATTTTCAGTTTGCATAATTTGAGGGTTAATGGGAACCGGCCTAAAGAAAGCTCAACAAGACAGTCTAAAAGTGTCTAAAAACAATGCACTTGAAGAGCTGTGCACTTTGAAATTAAGTCATTTAAGTCATTGCAGTCCCATCCCACTTTATATTTTCTTGCACTGTAGCAAAGATTGAGCCAGGGTTTTTTTGCAGGTCTACCTTGTGGTCGTTTTTTTTCCAGCTAAGATATAAAGTGGAAATTGTATGTCAGACTGACGTGGCTTTCATCAACACCAAATAGAATGCTAAATCTGTCGCCTGGCTTGTCCATGATTCTCGCTTCGGGTGCAAGAGGTCTGGGGTTCAACTCCTGAGCCCGAGAGCAAGACAGGGACAATGCAGACTATTTGTTGAGTGAGGAAACGGTTTAGAATCAAACTGTGTGCTTCACATATAGGCCACTTCACATCCCTGTTTTTCTATGTCATGTGTGCAAGAGGTAAAGGATTGAACTCCTAGAGAATGACAACAGAAGTAGCTGATCAGAGGGCAACATGTAGCTACTACAAACAGTTCAGTAGACGAGCTGCGCATTCAAAAATGTAGCCATTACATAGTTATGGAAAAAAGTGCAATTGCAGAACTGTGCGCTTTAAAATTCAGCCATTAGAGTTCCATACCATTTCTTTTTTTTTTTTTTTTGCACTGTAGCAGATAGTTAGCCAGCGTCAACTTGCAGGTCCTTCTTGTGTCTGGTGTTGTTTTTTTTCTCCAGTTTGCCAAAAGATGGAAATCAGTGTTGGAGGAGACTTTCTTTGGAGGAGACTTTCTTTGATTCGTCAAAGAATACTATGTCTCCTGCTTCGCTGGTTTGTCTCAGGGTATAATTCTTGCTTCGGGTGTGAGAGGTCTCAGGTTCAACTCCTGGAAGAGCCCAAGACAGGGCCACTGGGCACTGTTTGTTGAGTAAGAAGAGGTGGTCCACTTCAGTACCCTGCTGGATTTTGATGTTATGCGTTTCAGAGTTAAATGGTTGAACCCTTAGAAAAGGTCAACAGGAAGTCAATTGGTTTTGAACAGTTACTAAACGCAATGGCCTTGAAGAGCTCTGCACTGTGCATTGAAAAATGTAGCCATTAAAGTTCACAATCACATAAAATCATGATACATTTTATCAAATACATTTTTAGGGTCAACACTATTGCAGGTCCTCCTTGTGTTTGTTTGTTTCCTGTCTAAGCCAAATAGTGTAAATTGTTTGTCAGGTGCAGAGGTGCAGAGAAGAATGCTATGCCTTCCGCCTGGCTTATTGGACCGGGGGTATGATTCTCACAGTGGGTGCGAGAGGTCCGATCAGAGA
Source organism: Plectropomus leopardus (assembly GCF_008729295.1). NCBI lineage: Eukaryota > Metazoa > Chordata > Actinopteri > Perciformes > Serranidae > Plectropomus > Plectropomus leopardus. Next base: position 24,786,787 of record NC_056484.1, on the reverse strand, counting down.
TCAGAGTTAAATGGTTGAAATCCCAGAGAAGACTAACAGTTGTACAATTGGCACTCAATAGTTATGGAAAACAGAGTGCACTTGCAGGACTGTGCACTTAAAAATGAAGCTGTTACAGTTCCATATCGTATAATTTTTATGCACTATAGCAAAAGAGTGAGCCAGGGTCAACTTGTTTTGCAGGTCCTCCTTGTGTTCTTTTTTTCCTACCTAAGCCAAATGATGGAAATTGCATGTCGAGTGCAGACTGAAGGACGCCTTCCTCGATCTGGCAAAGACTATTTTGTGTTTTTCTTGGTTCATTGGTCTTAGGATATGATTTTTGCTTTGATATCGATAGTTCCCGTGTTCAACTCGTGGACTGTGCACTGTTTGTTGAGTAAGAAGTACAGAAACAATTGACCTGCTTCAAAACTCACCGACTTCAGTGCCCTGCTGCATTTCGATGCAATTGCATCTAAGAGTTAAATGTTTGAACTCTCAGAAGGTAGGTTTTTATGACAGAGTTGCACAAAACTTAAGCGACATTTGCAAAATTCCGATAAATCACAATTGTGAGACTACTGCCTTTCCATTGAGTGGTATTATGTATCTGTTACACAAGGTACAAGATTTATTTGTCTTTTTTTTTTTTAAACAGGGCTTAAGAAAAACTGAAATTAAAGTTGACCCTAAATGCTGCTACATCTTTTTGGCATCAAAGGAGGAGTTAAGGAGTTTCACAGCCTGTCTTTCAGTGGCTTCTCACTGATGCTCTTTAAATGGGAGCCAGTGATGTTCTGGGCAGTTTTAATCACCCTATGTAGAGCCTGCCTGTCACGGGCCGTGCACAAACCATGCCAGTTTGTGATGTTTCCAGTCAGTATGCTTTCAATTGCTCCTCTGTAAAAGTTATCCACGATCTTTCTCTGGAATTTAGCCTTCCTAGGTTTCTGTAGGAAGTAGAGCTTTTTCTGTGCTTTTTTAACCTGGGTGGTGACGTGTGATGACCAAGAAAGGTTCTCAGTGATAGTCATTCCAAGGAACCTACGTATAGCTGTTCACCTGCTCCACTTAAGCTCCACTGATGTAGACAGGGGTGTGTGTCTGTGAGGTCCTGTATCTGTATGTCACTTCCTGTTTTATTTTGGTATCTGGTTTTCCCATACTTCCTGTTCGTGTTTCATTTGAGGTTTCTTGACTCCTTGTGTGTGTGTGATTGTTCATTGTCTTCACCTGTGTCTTGTTGTCTCCCCCTCCCTTGTGTATTTATACCCGTCTTCCCCAGTGTGTCTTTGTCAGATAGTCTGCCTCGTTCTGTGTGCAACTTTCTGGCGTTCTCTCCGTGTCTGTTTCCTCGTGTTTGACCAGTTAGTTCTTTGTTACCCTTTTTTGCCTCACAATTTTGTACCGTAGCCTGATTCTCTGCTCTGTGGTTTTTTGACTTTGGATTGTTTCGTGGATTTCCCTGTCGCCTCGTGTTTTTGTACCGTCACCTGTTCTGACTGCCTTTTGTGTACCGACCCTGTATGCGAATAAACCTACTTACTCGCACCTGTTTGTGTTTGGTCTGCTCTGTGGGTCCAAGCTTGTCTGTCTGGTTCCTGACAGTGTCTTTGCCTCCTTTTTATAATGTGGCGAGGAGGGGGTGAATGAATATACGAATAATATTGTTACCAGAAAAAGGGGGCTTGACAACGCCACCCTGGGAATTTCACCCAGAGAATTAATTTTACAACTTAAGGCACACAGGTTCGTTAACTCAAAAGGCAGGAGACATGGTTCCAAAAATTAAAACACATTTTATTAAATAATTATTGTTAAAAGCACCGGTCAACCATTTACACAGTAAGGAGGGAGGGAAAAAAACTTAATCGGGGCTGAGGCCTAGTGGATGAACGAGAGCTATCCGTCACGCACAGGACGTTTGAGCAAGCAATTAAGCCTTCACGCCGTGCCGTGGAAGCCAAGCAGCAGCAGGGCAAAGCAGAGGCGGTGGAGACGAGCAGCAGCGGAGACAAAAACAGTAGCGGCCCCTATCAGCTGGTTACATTAACACCTAACCAAGAAAAATACTATTAGCATGGCTAAATGACTGAATATGATGCGATGCACGCTACAAGACACACATACCTTTTCGGTCACAGCCGGCACACACACAGACACACACGAGAGGAGGGAGGGAGAGAGAGGACTCCGGGCAGCGACCAGCGTTTACCTGTGACCACACTAGCATTAGCCAATTAATAGCATCAACCATGCCGCAGAGAGAGAGAGGACACTTACCACGGCCAACAAATGCAGCAGCACCTACACGGGGCATGGAGCAGCGCACAGGCAGTCGCCCTGTCGGCCAAGCGACCTCCGGCACGGAAGTGACGCGGCGGTGATGACGGAGGGAGGCATAAAAGGAAGAACTGGTGGGAGGAATGCCGCTTTTATACCAGCCCACCTCATCACGGCCACCAGCAGCGCTCATTACCAGCAGCGGCAAATGACAGCGGATAAACACCTCTATGACCTCTATGCTGCTACAATAAAATCAACAATCAGCTTCCTGGTTTTACTGAAGCAGTAAGTTGTCCTCTGTGCACCACTATGCAAGACTGTTGATTTCTTCCCAGTATGAACTCCCATCATTCTTTGTAATACGGCCGATGACGGTGGTGCCATCCATATACTTTACAATAAAGTTCTCTCTGTCTGAGTGCAGTCATGGATGCACTGCAAAAAACCCCTGTCTCAATATAAGAAAAAAAAAAACTTGCTTTGAGTAGATAAAGACTAGAAACAAGTCAAATTTACTGCCAGTGTAGTAAGAGAATTTCACTTGCTAAGATTTCTTGAAATAAGACAAAATATCTAGACTTTAGAAAAGTCAGAATGTCTTGGAATAAGTAATAAGTCACTTGTTCTAAGCATTGCAATAAGTCAAATAAACTTCTTTCACTGGTGTTTCTTTCTTAATTTGAGTGAAAAAATCTTAAAACTAGAGCTACTAAAGAAGATCATTATTCTTAATTCAAGAGTTTGTTTCTTCTTAAAAAGGAGTGGAAAATTCTTGAAACCAGACCTACTAAGCAAGATTATTATTCTTAATTCAAGAGTTATTATCAACTTTTCTGTCTTAAAATGAGAAAGCCTAAAATGAAATCCAGCACACATAATTAACGTTGTCAGCATTTATTAATAATTTTCTGGCTCAGCACACACATACAGAGCAGCAGTATGAACACAGTCCATCCAAACTTTTTCTAGCATGGTTCAGTTTTTAAGCGCAATGACATTATCGAGGTTATACTTCATCATAACATGCATTCTGTTTTTGAAACTGACTGAATAATATGATGTATGATCAAGTAGCTTTTCAGCATCGATCAACTCTGTTGCCTGGGCAAGATTAGGCACAGCAACTTCATATGCTAAAAGATTTCTATTCAAACCCAAAGTCTTGTAAATCTGATATTCAAAACAATACAATGAACTGTTTGCCACATAAATGTTTTTGATAAGTCCAAAGACTTGTCTTTCGAACATCCTCTTTATTGTGTACCTCAAGGTATTCAGAAGAAACTGAACATATGCATTTTTCTCTGTACTGTTCAACAGAAATAGCATGATCTTCAACAATACCAACATTTGCCCAGAGAACTGTTTTAGTTTTTTTTATCATGAGAGGCCAAGGTAGTGACAAAGGTAATGTAGCTTTGATGAAATGTAAGAGAATTTTGACAAAAACGTTTTACTGAAAGGACAAACACATTACACAGTACCATGAAATAGAAAGGGCTAGCACAGACTCTAAGTTGAGAGATGCTAAAAAGCTACTTGATCATATTATTCGGTCAGTTTCAAAAAGACATCATTGATGGGAGCCTTTTCAAATCCCACTCACTATTTCCAAATAAACCTTACATTTTGCAGGTGATATTGAACTCTGAAGGAATACAGATATGCAATCTGCATGTGTGTGCTGCACATGCAGCTGAGCCAAACCAGGTGAAGGAACTTACTGGAGTTTGAACTACACTCATACTCATATTACTTTAAGTGCAATAAAAGCTTTGCAAGTAAATATCCAATCACAATGTGACATGACATCACTCAAAACTAGTACAATAATGCAGTGCTTTTGTGTTCCACCACGTTTGCAAACCTAATTAAATGTCTTAAACATCTAAAACTATTTAATAATTACTACTGAAACCCAGCCCTATAAAGTGCTGTCATGCAGAACATTTGTAGCACATATGTTTTGATGGTTGAGAAAGAAAAGCCATCAGAAATATTTTTTTATGAACCAAAGGAAGACTTTCAACTTTCATCTTCAATGTTTTCTCTTGTACTTCATAACAACGTCATGACACTGAACACTGAAACTGTGTCAGTGGTTTTGTTTTTAACAATACTTATCCCTAGAGCACAGCTCTACGTCCCAATAAAGGTTTTCCACTCTGACATGGCTCATTTGTATGAGGGAGTATTGTCTCCCTCATGAAGTGAGTCATGTAATATTTCTGTCTGTATGACCGAGAGGAGGGTTGCCACACACCTTGGATATGTAAGGTGGATGGTGTAGTAGTAAGCCATCAGATACAGTAGACCTTCACCGAGTTCTTCCTTGGCAAATGTGGTGATGGGAGTGGTTCCGACTGCGACCAGACAGCGGGACCCATCAAAGAGCAATAGAGGGCTGGAGAGAGGTCTCTTCTGGAGGTAGATGGTGGGATCCTCTGTTGGCTACACAAAAAAAGAAATTATCAAAATTATGTTTTTCTTCTTGTTCCTACAGGTTTTCACAGTGCAGAATGATGTATTAGCAGAGTTTGACAGGAGGCTGTTTTCACATTCATCTGCTGAAAATAGAAAGTCTCTGTGCTCATTTAACATCAGATTTTAAGGGGTGGGCCTGCAAGTATGATTAGTGACGTCAGAGTCACTCCTGGTAATATTCAACATTCACAAGTCTGATATGGAAACTTGAAACCTTCAGGACACCAAGAATGGACTTTACAGTGAAGTTGGAGACATGTTGTGTCCAGTGAGAAAAATTCAGAAATGTGCATGAAATGTGTATTTGCATATTTATAGATTCTGGAATTTTTATTGGGGGATTATTTTAATATGTTTTTCCTAAAAAATAAAGTAAATTATATCATATATTACAAGAGTATGCGCATTTTAACAGAGGAAATCTTCATGACAACATTAAGTACATGTATAGCCATATGCTATACATGTACATAGATACTATGATTGAATTCTAGCTTGTGCATATGGTATAGCATGTGGTATATGAAAGCAGACTGCTTTCTTTTATAAAGATAGGGTCACTGATAGAAATATGCCCTACAGAAAAAGCAAAAACATGCGCCACTGAAATTATTATGAAAGAATGGCTCTTGCCTCCGTCAGTTTTACGAGTGTCGGCCACCACATATGTCGAGAAATACTGGCGTACTTGTTAGAGATAACGCATCATTAGAGAAAGAACAAAAGATGAAAGTACAAAGTAAAAGCCCTTCTACAGACAAACAATAAATGTCCAATGTGACAAAATATGAACCAATTCTCACCTGAAGGACATGAAGCAATGCCTCACTGGCATGTCCGATCTTCTTAGGTGGTGCAGCTGGTGAAGGAAAGAGTGTGGGGAGTGCCCTGACCAGCTCTATGGCGTGTTCCACTAGAATAGAACAAATCAAATTTTAGTTTGGTTACCTTTCCTAAACATGACTATTATCATGTTCATAGTTAGGTCATAGACAATTCTTATTTTCATCAACATACACAATCCTATTTACACCCAGGTCTGAGGAAGCAGCTGCACAGATCATTAGAGACAGCAAAATGCCAAATTACCTCCATCCATGTTCATAGGTGGTTTCATCACTTTCTTCCAAACACCGTAAAATTGCACTTTGGCACAGAAGTCTTCCCATCTCTTCTTTACTTCATCAGTGAATTTCTTGTTGCCCTTATCCAGGATCCGACGCAGCTCATCCATCACCTATAATGCAAATACAATTTAATACCAGCAACAATACTTGCTTTGTGGATAAGTCAATATAAGTTACTTGCTTACATGATGAAGTTCCTTGAAACATGGATATGCATCCAGGATCTTCGTTGGCCTGTCCTCTTCTTTCAGGACATTACAGTCAATGAAGGCTCTTCTTGCTTGAAACTCAAGGTCAAGGAGTTGGGAGACAGCATCTTGGTTGGGTTTTGATTTCTTGTACATCGCTTGCAGAGTGTTGTAATGTCTGGCCTGGGTTGCCAGACTATCCTGACTCAAGAGAACAATTATCAGTAATTGGTATCGGACATATAAATATCAATGACACTATTGGTTTTTAACAGCAAGTGTAACATTAAACCAAAACTGACAGATTATTTTAGCCCTTACATAGACGTGGCAGTTTGTTTTCTACGACAGAAAATTAAACGATAAGATATATTGATAAAGGAGATCACCTTAAGCCCCACCAAACACAGTACTGTAAATGTATGTTACACACTCAGTAATGTGTGCTCCCTGTGCTCTGAGAGCCAAATAAATGAAAAGAAATGACAAATCATGTCACTTTACAGTAAATCAAGGAGCAATCACAATTAAAATATAGAACATCAATGTACGAAATATATCATGATATCCAATGCTATCGTAATATTGCTAACCTTCATGTTATAACAAAAATTCTGTTTCCACTTACATGAAGTGAGGCTATCATCAGAACTGCTCCCAGATCTTTGATGCAAAATAATTGTTGATCCACCACTTGAGTCTGCATCATAATCTTCTCCCTCCTTGTCACTTGTTGCGAAGTCAATCTGATGCCTTTTCTTTGAATGGCCTCTCACAGGTGTGGGCCCCTGCCTCTTTTGTGGGGACTTCACATTCTGCAGCCTCTTGAGAAGATTCTTGAAAATGGTCATCTGGGGTAAAAAAAAAAAAAAAAAAAAAAAAACTCACTGAGAAAATAAATGTCAGTCAAAAATAAAAACGTACACACTGGACTATGTGCTAGTGCAAGAGTGCAAGTGCAAGAAATATAACAGAAAATATAACAGAAATTTTAATCACTTACATGCGTTTTGTCTTCATCCTGTAGCATGGGATAATACTCCACTAGTCTCCTAGCCATTGCAGTGATTTCGTGCCTGGTAGGGTATCGGACTTCCTGTCCTTGCTGACTCGCTCTCAAGATGGAAATCATGCTGGTGACAGTGTTCCTCACTAGCCTGCATCTCAGCTCTTTGGACATAATACATTCCCCCTCTCTGCCAGTGGAGACCATCTCAAAGTAGTGTTTACGCACTTGCTCTAACTCACTGTCTGTGTAGACAACATATTCTGGAGGACTGGGAAGCTGTAGGGTTTTCTTTGGGGTTTTCTTCACTAAAGGAGTGGATGCCTGGGGGCAGATTAGGGACATTCCTCCAGGTGACGACACAGGTCCTGTGTCAACAGGGCCAGCTTTGTCTGGTAAGGTGGGATTCTGATCCTGGGTAAGGGTGTAAAAAAAAAAAAAATTGCAAGAGTTAATCAGACTCATTTAAATACAACAGGTGTTGTGCTACTGTAGGTGTTTTCAGGGCAAAGTGGGTAACCAGTTACCTCTGGGCTAATAACAACCCACACTCGTTTCCTCCTGAGAAAGTGCTCTGGCACAGGAAAAAGGTCTCTCAAATCATCACGACTGAGGGTGTGGAGTAAGGCCTCATCAATGCCGGCAGCTACAGAAAAAAAACTGTCTATAGCTTTACAAAATTATATATTTACCTGTATTTAACTTAACGGGATGTACTCTTGTCGTTTTCTGTGTTTTCCATAATAAAATTTAAATACAATACAATTTAAATATTTGATATCTATTCTTGTAAAACTGTTTAAATTAATTTGGTTTTTGAGATGTAAGCATGCACTGTAATTTAAACTAATAATTCACATTAGAATGCATTTATAACACTTAGACATGACATACCATTTAAAATTGAAACTGTAACATTATCCAGTTCATCCATGATTGTCCCAGTCTTGTTGTCCCTTTAATTGCCTCTGTTCCTGACAGGCAGAAAATATCACGTTAAGTCATGGTTAGGTCAATTTGGCCGAAGGCCTCTCTTCAACGCGGAACCTCTCCTGTCCTGCTACCACCTCATCTCTACTCGGTGCACACTGTGTACACACATGCTGCTGCAGAGCAGCACTTTATGCTTCTTCATACATGGCGGGTATAAACCAGATACATTATCGCCACCCACAAGAGCTATGTAATAATAATAATTTTCACTGTGTAAATGCCGACAGCAGCACTGTTTCTGTTTAACATTTTAGCTAACGTTAGCTAGCCTAGGCAGCAGCTTTCCTTGACTGTAACGGCTGTAATGCAACCTTAACATTCCCGAGAAAAATACATGCATTGTCAACAGTTCATAATAATTTTTGGTTAAAGTGTTTTTGCGAAAAAGTTATATTACCTTTTCTCCTTATTGTGATAAATACTTTCCTTCTTCTCCCGGAATTCAAATGGCTGACCGTTGGCTCTGGGTGCAGGTGCAGACGTGACCACATGACTACAGTGAGGGGAGGTGTGTGTGTATGCACGAAACATATGAGTCTAAGTCTAAAAAGTTATAATTAAAATAGATAACACGTGGATATTACGACTTTACATTGAATATTAATCGTTAAACTTGTTTTATAATTTTTGTTTGCATTACTATGTAAGTTAAATTGAGTCTTTTAGAATTAATCCCCCCTACTTCCTGATTTGGTATAGACCAAACCAATGCGCCTTGCTCCCGCCGGACTCCGCCAAAAACAATAGCTGGGAGTGTAATTACTGGTGGTGTGGGGTGGACTTGACTGGTTTGTGGACTGCTGGACTGCTTGTTTGATTTATAAATCGTTTATGTCGCTAAGCTAGGAAGACTTGAATTTGTCATTTGAGGAGTTTTAAATAAGGCTAACGCTAAACTAGTTGAAGTTACTGTCAGCTTCTGCCTGCAAGGATTTTTGGAGCACAAAATGGCCTGTTGGAGGTGTGTGATTTGCTTCGTTTTTGTTGCCTTAACGCTGAAGTCCCTCTTAAGCCATATTAACACTGCACATGGTCGCAATCCCGATTTCCGTGTAATATGCGGCATTGATGGGTGCCCTGAAGAATACAGAGTCTTCAACTCTTTTTACTACCATATCAGACGCAGGCATGCTTTGTATCGTGTATCCGGCCGCCCACCCACTGGATGGAGGACAACAGCTTCATCTGAGCCATCTAGGATTGGAAGCGAAAATTTTGGTATACCAATTTTTTATGACTGTACCATGGAAACAAGAGGGCTGCAAAGAACCGCCAGTGAAGTCAACACACAGATCACTAATGACATGCAGCAGGAGCTGGAGGATTTCCAGTCACAAAGCCCTGATCATCAGCCGCAAGACTTCCCGATTCAGTGCCTTGATCATCAGGTAAGTCAAGATGTAATGTTGGCTATCATGCATCATAATGTTACACTATTATAATTCTTGGCATGGGCTAGTCTGAACTTAAATTGCAGTGGTGGAAAGTAGGGGTGTGTGGATTTCTTACCTGCTTCCTTGTTTGTGAGTGTAGTTGATCCCAGTGAAGTAGAGATGAGCAAAAGATTTGTCTGCTCAGAGCAGCCTCCTCAAGTGACCTCAGACATTGTAGACAGTCCTGCTAGTTAAAAATAGTGATCTGATGGTGAAATCCGCAGAACTAGGTTACATTATGATGCGTTTAGGGTTGACTAAGAAAAATGACAATTAGGCGATGGTAAACAACCAAGTCATTATGGTGTGTTCAAATGCAATTTCAAGAAAAAGAAAATGTAGGTGTGCAGCAAGACAATGTAATACTTCTACAACATCAAGCTGATCAAGTGATAATATTTATGTACTTTTACTGTGATAGGATTTTTTATGCAGGACTCAATAGATGGGATATTTTTTTAGATTGTTGTACAGGTACTTTTACTGCTGTAAAAGATCTGAGGACCTCTGCCACTGTTTGTATATGTCTACAGGAAGGACCTGGTGCATTGAGTGAGGATGTTACCAGACGTGCAGCTGCATTTGTCATCAATGTCCGGGAACAATGCCACCTGTCCCAGGTACTTACCATGCATCCATCTCATCAGTATTATGTTTACATTTTTAATTTGTATGTTAATACCCCTTAACAAGGTCTGCATACTTTAATTTCCTTAAAGTCAGTTTTAATGGGACATCTGCCACTAGTCACTTCTTCAGACTGAACAAACAATACAGCTGTCATCTTGAAACATTTTCATCAGATGAAAATCACATGATATATGTGCAAACCCACCAGCTTAATATATACAATATACAATCACAAACACCTATATGAAGAGAAAAATACATCATGTAATGCATAGAACCATAGACATAGAAAGGATCCTCAGAGCACAATAAAAATACAGTGGTAACCAATGTAATTATGTTCCTTCCACAAGAAACGCCCTGTGCTTCTAGGACAGTGACCATTTTGTTATAAATTATTGTTTAGAGGACTTTTGAGATGGGTTATGCTAGTTCTTGGTGATGGACAAACAGGATGTATACTTCATACTACTATTATTAATTAATTACTTTTTTTATGTTTCAGAGGAGCATCAACAGTATTGTCTCTGGAGTGCAGCAGTATCAAAGTGCTCTTCTGAATACCTTGAGGGACACCATGAAGAGGATCTTTGAAAGACATTCAGACAGTATGGAGAAACTCCAAGAGGAGGCACTGGCAACCTTGGACAATTTACAAGATCCTTTCTCCACAATGGCCACTAGATACAAGCAGGACATTACCCTTGAGAGACTCTTTAGCCCAGTAAAACCAGAGGAGGTAGTGATATCTCAAAGGGTTTGTAGAGTTAAGAAAGGACAATCAAGGGTTCTTGCAATCCAAAACAAAAGTTTTTACTACATACCATTAATTAAGAGTCTTGAACAGCTGTTGTCCAATTCCAGAATTTTTGACATGATCAACACCACACCACAGAGCTGCCACAAAGAGGGGTTTTTCTATGACATTATTGATGGGAGCCTTTTCAAATCCCACCCACTGTTTTCAAATAAACCCTCTGCTTTGCAGGTGATATTGTATTCTGATGAAATAGAGATATGTAATCCCCTGGGACCACACACTACAGCAAATAAATTGCTGATGGTTTATTATACTTTAGGAAACATAGACCCAAAGTTTAGGTCAAAGCTTGCTGCAATCAGACTCCTTGCTATAGCAAAAGCTAATGATATTGATGAGTGTGGTGTTGAGGTTGTTTTAGAAAGAATTCATAAAGACTTATAGTTGCTGTATAATGGTGTCAAAATCCAAACGAAGAATGGGCAGATGGATTTATTTGGTGCTGTAGTTTCAGTATGTGGTGACACACTTGCCCAACATGAACTTGCTGGGTTCAAGGAAGGGGTTGGCTTCGCTTACAGCAAGTGCAGGCATTGTGAATGCACCTTTGATGAAATGCAGGAGAATTTTGACGAAAAAAGTTTTATTGAAAGGACATTGAACAGACATATTAGACAGTGCCTTGAAATAGAGAGGGCTAGCACAGACTTCTTGAAATCAGCCCTCAGAACCACCTATGGGATAAACCGAAGAAGCAAACTGGTTGATTTTCCAGCCTTTGACCTCATTCAGCAAACTCCGCAGGATATCATGCACATCATTCTTGAGGGTGTTGCACCTATGGAAATTAAGTATGTGTTAAAACACCTTGTTCTTTCTGGACAATTGGAGTTGGACATGTTCAACTCGGCCTTGCAGAGTTTTCCTTTGTCAGCAATCGATGTACGTGACAAACCCTGTCCTATCAGTGTCACTACCGTGGCCTCTAATGATAAAAAACTTAAACAGTCCTCTGGGCAAATGTTGGTATTGTTGAAGATCATGCCATTTCTGTTGAACAGTATCGAGAAAAATGAATATGTTCAGTTTGTATTAGACTTAATTGAAATAGTTCAGATACTTTTTGCTCCTGTTCTATCTGTGGAAAGTGTAATAAGACTGAAAAAAATGATTGAGCAGCATCTAAAACAATTTAAGCAACTTTTTCCTGCAAATAACATAATTCCTAAGCAACATTATCTTCTGCATCTCCCTGCTCAAATCCTCTCTCTGGGCCCTTTGATAAGGCATATGTGCATGAGATTTGAGTCAAAGCACTGTTTTTTTAAACAATGGTCATCTAAATTGAACTTCAAAAATGTATGTAAGTCACTTGTGAACCATAACCAGCTTTTTGAATGTTGTCAAAATGAAATGGGCACTGAGCATCCCATTTTTGTACATGAGAAGGAATTGGGTCCTGTCTCAGAAGTGACAAATATGGAGTACATCAGAGCAAAGATAAGAGACTTTTTGGGGATTGATGGCATACAACACGCAGTTAAAGTAAAGTGGCTTATCCTCAATGGAAATAAGTACAGCAGTGAAAAGTCTCTGATAATCACCAGTGCAAATGAGACAGTACCTGTCTTTGGACTTATCAAAAACATTTATGTGGTAAACAGTTCATTGTATTGTTTTGAATATCAGATTTACGAGACTTTGGGTTTGAATAGAGATCTTTTAGCATATGAAGTTGCTGTGCCTAATCTTGCCCAGGCAACAGAGTTGATCGATGCTGAAAAGCCATACCGGAAAAAGTTTGGATGGACTGTGTGTGGCTATATGCCTCAATAAAATGTGTTAATTGGCATGTGTGATTGTTTTTACTGGGCAGTCTTGAAACAAGTGTGTTTTTTTTTTTTTTGCTTGGAAGTCTTGAAACGAGTTCTCACAGCTAAAGCTTTCTCTTAAAAGTCTAAATGTGGCTTCGTACAGAGTCTCAGACAGTAATTTAGCTTGATGTGCATGTAAAATAACTAACTTTAAGATTTAGCAGCTAATTAAGAAAAAAAAGATCCATATTCTTAAAACAAGCTTGATAATCTAAGACAATTTGCTCCTGCAAAGTATATTCCTCTCAAAACAAGATAAATAAGAATTTTATGACCAGATTTAAGATATAAAGTCTTGCTTAGTTCATCAGTTTTTGCAGTGTGGACAGTATGAACAGGAAGGGGCTGAGCACACAGCCCTGAGGGGCTCCAGTGTTGAGCACTAATGAAGAGGAGGTGAGACTGCCAATCCTAACTCTCTGTGGTCTACATGTAAGGAAGTCCAGTATCCAGTTGCAGAGAATTGTACTGAAGCCCAGAGTGTTTAGTTTTCCAATCAGCTTCATTTGAGAGATTGTGTTGAATGCTGAGCTGAAGTCAACAAACAGCATCTTGACGTAGCTGTTCTTATTCTCCAGATGAGTGAAGACTGAGTGAGAGCAGTGGATATGGCATACTCTGTGGATCTGTTGGTTCCGAAAGCATACTGATGGGGGTCCAGACTAGCAGGGATGTTGTTTTTGATGTGCTGAAGAACCAGTTTCTCAAAGAACTTCATCAGGATAGCGGTGAGAGCCACAGGGCGGTAGTCATTAAGACTAGACACAGCAGACTTTTTAGATACAGGAATGATGATGGCTTTCTTGAGGCAGGAGGGAATGGTCTCTTCAGAGACCAATGAGTCAGAGTGAGATGTTAAAAATGTTAGTTATAACATTTACTAGCTGATCAGCATAAGTTTTTAGTAAACGTCCAGGAATGCTGTCTGGGCCAGCATACTTGTTTATATTCACTCTCAGCAGGAGTTTTCTCAAATCTGCTGTGGTCACTGAGAGTGGCCGGTCCTCTTTAGGCGTAAGCGTAAAATGTGTTCAGCTCGTCCGGCAGCTTGGCCTCACATATGATGGGGGCGCTCCTGCTTTTGTAGCCTGTGACATTTTGAATCACCTGCCACATATCTTTAGTGCTGTTGCTGTTGAGGTCTCTCTCCACACTGGAAAAAAAATGATTCTTTGGCCCTGTAAATATTACAATGATTACACATTTAAATTCTACTAGAAATAAACATTTCAGTGCTTTTACCTAAAAATGTCACCTTTTATTTATTATGTTACCTAGTGTTACTATGTAATTTTGTATTGTCATTTTAATAAGGAAATCTGGACTATAACACTACATAATATTTACTTAACTATTGTGCTGAATGTATAACTTGTCAAAATCAAGTCAAATTTACTTGCAACTTGGAGGTAACTTGTAATGATCAGTTGGTGACATCAGACGAGATTTTGCATTCATTATTTCAAGTGACACACCAACTGGCTAGGACCCAAAGGACTTTGAGCAGAGGACCACTTGTTTTTTATAGGCGATTTTGAAGTGGGAATTTGTGTATGTGGAGCCACTTAAGTACATTTATATGCTTGTTTAACTTTTTCACATCCCTGTTTGCTTGTCATCTGAAGTCAGAGTTTAGTAACATAAGAGTAAATTTAGCTGAGCAGTTTAGCCAGCTAATGTTAGCTTGTTATATATATATATTGTACCTTCTATACATTTTACAGACTTCTGGGAGAAATTGACTTGCATTTTGGTCTTGACAACGTATACAAAGTAAGTTGATCAAATTAGCACTATTGTATGTTTAATTTAACAAATAATTCTTTATGTAACATGGTTTTAATTTTGAGGGTCTTAGAGATCAAACTTATGCATGTATTTATTTCCAGGTGCCATGAGATAGGTGTATAAAACATGTTGCTTTTGAATAACATGTGTATTCAAAAACTGTGGCTTTAGCACGAATGTATATTCCACCTTTGCAACTCATAGACACAAGAAACATACTCCACATGGCCCTGACGACTTTAAAACTGAAGTCTTGAGAAAATGCCCTGATGCAACTGTTGTACTGGATGATGTTGTTGTGGAGGACGTTCCATTGGTGGAGGATGATCCTGATCCTTTGGCTGAGGTACCAGAAGATTTGTCTCAGGTCATAAAGGAGAAGCTTGGCCACCTCTTACTAAAATTAGAAACAGTTTCAATGTACCAAACAAGTGTATTAATGAACTGTAGATGAACTTCAGGTGTAATCTCTGATTTGGTGAAAAATCATTGCAAGTCACATCCTATCAGTTCAGCTTTGGGGACAGATGGACCTGTTACTACTTCCCACAAGAGAAGGGAATTTATGAAGAAACATTTTTCAGGTGTTGAACCAAAAGAGTACATACTCGATAACAGAGGGGGTAAAACACTCCAGTATGTACCATATTGCACTCCTTGTTGCAGGTCATAAACAATAAGAACACTCAAGAAAAGGCACTAGGTAGTGAAAGAAATTGTGACCGTGCTTCACAATACCAGTCATTTCATGATGGACCTCACTATACCCTTTCTCTGTGAAGGAGGACAAAATTAGTCTCATTCTGTACATGACTTTGAGGTGTGTAATCCAGTCAGGACATCCCGAAAAGAACATAAAGTCACAGCTGTGTATTGGATGCTGGGAAACATTCCAGCACAGTCACAATCAACATTGTCATCTATTTATTTAGTTATTCTATGTAAGGCAGAGGACACTAAGGTACTAAGATACCTGGTTACCCTCCAGATGTTTTACACCACCTTCTTGAGGGTATTGTTCCAGTGGAATTAGCATTGTGATTTGATATCTTGATCAAGAAGAAATATTTTTCTCTCACAGAACTCAATGACTCCATTCGTCAGTTCTCATATAAGTGGAGCGATAAAACAAATTGCCCTCATGTTGTCCCTGGTAACTTTGCCAAACGAAGATCAGTGTGAGGCAATGCACATGAAAATTGGTATTTGCTATGTTAGCTGCCTCTGATAATTGGTTTAAAGGTTCCTTAACATGGCAGATGCTTATGACCTTGAAAGACAAAGTGGATCTTGTGATGTCCCTAGCTCACTCCTTAGGGCACTATCCTCAGCTCATTCAGGAATTTGGCCTGGTGACTGCCTTGTGGACAATGACATTTGAAGCGAAATACAGCTTCTTTAAGAGAACTGTCCGACAAACTGGTTGTTTCAGGAATATCTTGCTGTCCCTTGCAAACAAGCACCAGCTCATGATTGCATACCATCTCCATCAATCAAATGCTGTCAGACCATCACACTCAGTCACAAAAACGACAGAGGTCTCTTTAGATGTATTTGCGGATGACATAAAAGACAAGAGATAATGAAGTGCAGATTTCCAGCTGTCACAACAGTACACGTTGCCAATAATGTTGCTTTTTAGGCACCAACTATGCAGCTGGACTTTTGGTGTGTTATGGTTCTACTGCAGGATTGCCTGATACAGTCACAGATAATGCTGATTTGTGACAAACCAGCTGTTGTTGTCAGACTACAAAACTCTTGGTACAATGAGCACCTCAGAAGCTACGAGATGGAAAACACAGGCAGTTTGTAGTTACTTGAGCAAAGAGATCTTGTTGATTTTTATCCCATGGCTGTTTACACTCTGGCAGGAAGACGACTGACTACCTTGAAGCACCACATATGCGTATCCTATTAACACATGAAATAAATCCTACTGATAAGTATTGCATTCAAGTTGACTTCTTTCTTTTCTTCATTTATATGTTCCTGATGCAGCTTCTTCTGTTGAGATGGGTACCCCAACAAAGCTCCAGATCACTTTTAAAGATGATGACATTCACAAACTTGTTCTACCTTCAGGCATCCCCAGTACACTTCCGGACCTTGTGTGTTATTCAAGAGACATTTCATATTCCGGGAGAGTTTACTGTGATGTATCAAGACATGGATTTTGGTGTCCAGTTTTACGCTTTGAGCTGCTTTGATGATGCTGAAGACAAAGGAAAACAAAGGATCATAAAAACGCAACCAATTCTCCTTACTCTCAGTCCTGTGGAAGGATCAGATGTTTACTCTCCACTAACAGACAATTCAGTTCACTCTGGCCACTCATCTGGATCTCAGGACACCACCCTGCTCTCCCTCCACCCTGTTGAACAATCCAAGACTGACAAGTAGCATACTTGAGAAATTAGCAGAGACATTTTTACTGGTGTCCAGGTTTTAGCTGTGGTAGAAGCCTTGGTACAAAAGTACCCGTGCCTCAAAGAGCCAGGGTCTTTTAATGGCTTATATGAATGGCAGCAGAGGATGAAATATAAAATGGGCAATTACTGGGCAAAATTAAGGGGTCGTCAGCTTGCCTGTCCAGAGCTTGAGGTGAACTCACTGAAAGGACAGATGTCAGATGAAATGGGCTTACCCAAAGGCATCAAAAGGCCTAAGAAAGCTGAAGTGAACTATATGCCACCACTGTCATTTGATGAAATAGAGGACACTTTAGAGAAGGAGAGAGAAAACTTGCTAATGGAAATAAATTGTGAGAAAATGGAGAGGTCTTTCCCCTACCGAAGACTAGAAGTTGTCCAACATTGCCCTGCAGTCCAAAACTTCATGGAAAGATGGCCTGCTCTGTTCTGTGAAACTCAGGTAAATACATAACAATAAATACATAATCATATGATCGTAATTTTTTTCAGATCAAAGAGGAGTTCAAAAGGATCACAACAATCCTCCTAGTGCAAACCTTTCTGGCAAAACTGGACTTCTACACCCCCAAACTCTTCGAAATACTTGGGACAAAAGGCAGGGTTGCAGGCACAAAAATGAGACCCACGCTCACTCAGTCAGGTAAAATGTACATTTCATACAGTTGCAGTCAACATATGTAGGAATAAAATCTGAAAAAAATATGAGCCCTGATCTAAAAAAAGTGAGAGGAGCAGCTCATCATTACAATGTGAGTGACTTAGTGTTCTCTCTATAACAATTCACACCTGTCTGTTTTAAACAGCAATGTGTGGAAAGCAGAAGAGATGTCACCATCCACTGCCTTATGGAGTACCTTGGAGAGTCTCGAGAGGAACTCATCAAAGACTATCAGGTGAATTTTGACAATTTTTTTTTAATACTTTATAAATTATTGTGCCCATACATGTCTGTTCTTGAGTTTAATAATCTAATCTTAATATTTGTAAATTAATCTCTACAGTTAAGTAATTCATGCCACTATGTGGGGGAAAAATGTATATTTTAATTTAGGCTAGTAAATGTTAGGGCATTACATTAATTCAATTATGTCAGCATTTAAGTCTTTAAAATCATTAAAATTTTATTTTTCATTATTTATTATTTATTTCATGCTTGTGTGACCGGGCGATCCATCCTTCTCCCGGTCACTGCATGGTGCTGTGCCAGTGCATATGGTTTGCTGGGTGGCGCTGCTCACTATAAAAACCGGGTGTGTTGGTTGCTGCCCCCCCTCTTTGCTTCCATCTGGTGTGCTGTGCCAGCGTGCGTGTCTGTGGGTGCTTTCCAACACGATAACCAAGCATCCTCCACTCAGCTCCTCTCCTCGCGTCTTAGTCCCTCCCACAGAGGATGCGGGCGGAGGAGTTGAGGAGGAGACGCGAGGAGAGAGGAGGGGAAGCTGGTCTTGGTCCCACAGTGTCTGTCCTAAGCGACTTCAGTAATGGATGATGTGATGATCAGCTGATCAGCTGTCAGACTGACAGGGAGAGAAGAATCCTTTCAAATTTAATTTATATGGGGATCAGAGTTATAGTTATTTAAACCATTTATTCCCTTACAGTTATACACCACACAGCCTCTCTGTGTAAGAGTGTGTGTTAGTGATGACACCCCCCACACACCCCCCCACTCACAGGTGAACTTATTAAAAAATATTGCAGAATTTGGGCGGAGGGGTCATTAAGTGACAGAGCAGGATTCAGAGTAATTTCTTAATAATTATATATACAACAATAATATTGTGCCACCTCCTCCTCCTCTCCACCTCCTCCTCTCTCTCCACCACCTCCTCCTCTCCTCTCTCTCCTCTCTGTCACCCAGCAGCAGCTTCATCATCAGCTGCTGCACTGCGTTATTCTGCATCTGAGCAGGAACATCTTTTCAAGTCCTACATATTTAGATTCATTTCTCCGGTCATAATGTCCAGTAGAAATATTTCCCTCTGCACATACGAAGGTCTAACAGCGTGTTTTAATATCAAGGAAGCGCCTCTGTGTCCACACTGAATAGGCGATATTACATATACACCAACATCACATAAACAAACCTCTGTTGGATATCAGCTGTGCACACGAGATCGTACTGGAGATGTAATCACATAAAAGATGGTGATAACTTGTTGTCTTCATGCAGATGTACTGTGTAGACACACACAGCTTCAGTGTGTGCAGTTCGGTGGATTACTTCCAATAAAGGGCAGCCTGACCCTTGCATCATTTGTTGCCCTGACAAAAAATGCCTAAGTGACATAAGCTGCTGATTTGTGTGATGCCAAAACACTTAAAAATATCCAAAAATTTCTTCTCTGTTAGTTTTATCACACACAGTTAAACAGCGCATTAAATCAGGCCTACATTTCATCATGTGATGGTGTTCTATGATATTATAGATCTCTTTAGTGACTCAGCAGAATGCGCACTGAGAGAATAAACTGTGAGAATAAATAAGATGTGTGAGGAGGTGCAGCAAATATATAACACATGCAAATGAGGAATCTCTGTGACCCTCGGGGAGCTTCGCAGTCTCTCCACTCGATGAATGAGTTCTGTGTAGGATACACCAGTGTATCCTCTCTCTGGGCTCCTCTCTCCTCCATCCTTGCCTCCTCCAGGTGCATTTCTGTAGTTGAAAGATCCTTCAAGATGGCGGAGGGGAAACGAGGAAGGAAGGGACGACGCATAAATTGTTGTGTTGCAAAGCACCCTGTTTCTCACCGCCTGATCATCAAGGTAGGCATCCTGGTATCATGAGCTGTTTTCATCCACTTTAATCGGATCTGGGGCTTCATCCTCTCGCTCCATTGCAGTGCTGCGAGTGATGGTGGACCGGAAGGAGCGGGCGATTCTGGTGGGCGCGTTGCTGGGTGAAGTCGCGCTCAGAGGTGGGCCGCTCGCGTTGATCTGCCACTGCAGTGTTTCACCTGTTTACGCTAGTTGTGACACTTCTCTTTTTTGCTGTGTAGAGGGAGCTGCAGTAACTTGCGGCTCCCGCTCTCCTAGTTCTGCACCGTTGGTGCGCCCTTCTTCAGCCACTACGTCAAGGTTGCTGCTGTCCTGGCTCGGATTTGGTTACGGACCATAGAAGCTTCATACTGTCTTGGGTCTCTGTAAATGGCTACGGCTACAGCTCCAGGTCCAGTGTGAAGGCATCGTACCGTCACAGGTGACCACGTCACGTCAATCCTGTTCCCAAGCTGAGTTGGCTCACCTGTCTTTTGTTTTAAAAACTAGTACTTTCCTTAGTAAATTCATTTAAAAGAACATGCATATTTAACATTGTTTTGTTGTTTATTTTAAGGGTACACTGAGTTTAGTATCCTCTGTTAGTAGTTTGGACTGTTTTGTTATGTGGGTTGTGTTAGTTTATTAGTTGACTTTGGTTTACATGTATTTTTCTTTAATATTGTGACCATTATTTAGTCTTAGTTGGTTTATGTTGTTTGGTTTCTTTTGGCACATGTTGTTTAATTGTGTTTACTCATATGGACCAGATGCATCCCCCTCCCCCAACTGTGCATTGTGTTAATTTTCTTTCTCTCATTTACAACAGTTGCTGAGGGCCCCAGCGAGCGGCAGCCCCTCCCCTGGTGGTGGTGTTTTCACACGGCGTCTGTTGCAGTGCACTGTGGTTTATAGTTTGGATTTCTCCCCTTTTGAGTTCCCTGCAGCTATGATAAGCCCCAGCCCTGGTTGGTTCTTTTGTTTTCCTTGTCAGTGTGGTGGCTCCATCTGGGTACACCCCACCCCAGTCCATTTATCATCAACCCCCACTTCCTTTTTCAAAGTAATTTTAAAGAAGTTAATAAAATATTATTCTTTTTGGAAACATGACCTCTGGCCCTTGTGTGATCCTGAACCTGTATTGGCCTTGTATGGTAATTTCTTGGGTTGAAACCCCAGGTGGCATCGACACCACACATTACACGCATACATACATGCACACACGCACACGCACACAAACACACACTCACACCTGCTCCCGCCACACTTGGAACAAAGCAGATCTTTTATAAACCAAGCTGCATTCATACTTCAAGTCATACTTCAACCAAGAAATAGTGGCTAGAAATGACCTACATTACAACATGCCTTTATTGGTGTAAGAAAACCTGTAATTAAAATCAATGTTAGACCTATTCAACATTTTACCAATGCCCTGTTCTGAGCTTCTTTTTGTTGCATTATATGTAGGCACGTATGTTACATCTAAGCGCAGATTCACATGTTTTGACAAGATGTCAGCAAAGAAGCTATAAAAGAGGACCATGCTGAGCATTTCATGACGATCTTTGTTCTCCGTGGAAGTGCAGCACAGGAAGACCCCACCCCTGCTGATGTGTCCATCATCATCGAAGGAGCTGAGGTGCTTGATTGCCGATATGTAGCAAAGGCTTGCCTGCTGCTCATGGGCTTTATATTTGCAGTGAACTTAAGTTACCCACTAAAGATGAAAGACATGTAGTGTTTCAGAAGCTCTTTCTTGAGCTTGATGTCCTGAAGATGTCTCCCAGTGTCCAGTCTCTGTGCAACAAACTTCTAACTTGAGTGTATGCACACATTTTTGACCCTACTTATTTGTTTAAAAGCTAGGCTAACACGACAAAAACAGTTATAGAAGCAGCTGTCCATCAAAAGTTAACCATTTGTTGATTCATTATGATAATGGTTCCAAAACTTGGGTGTGAAAGCATTGTAGGTTGTTTGTTGATTAAAACTTAAGGCACAGACACACCAATCTGACACCAAAGAACTAGTGTCGACATAGGCCGACTGCTGCCTTGCCTCATATTGCCTGTGTCTTGCCCAAAAAGTTGCACTTGAACACACCGCAAAGACTACAGCCAATGGCCAACTAGCAGGTTCGTTCTGCACCTGCATGAGAAGAAATTGCATTTACCCTGTGCAAGAGTAGTTTCCTTTCAAGTGATTGCACCTATGTCTCATGCACAGCTACTGCACTTTAAAGTGATAATTTGATAATTTGATGTGTTTGATATGTTATCAAAGATGTTTTGAAGTTGATCACTGTAAAAGTTTTCTTCAAGTGTTAAATGTTTTAAAAACTGCAGATTTAAGGTGCACTGTTTCATGTCTTAATGTACCAGACGTAGAGTGATTCTAAGCTCGTCCTTGCACCAGTGTAGTAAACACAATAAACAGGTGCTGTTTTTTAAAAGCATCTGTGTCTCATGTTTTAGCCTTTTAGCCTCTTATCTTAAGACTATTTTATTACATTTGTTTTGCAATAAGATGCAAATGTGGTCTAATGTGGAGTTAAATATACTTGGAAAAAAGCTAGGCAACAATTTCTACACAGAAATTCATAGTAAATTTTACACAGTAAATTCTCAGGAAACTACTTACAATTTAAGAACAGTTTCTACCAATAGCACTCAAGTAAACTTAACTCACAATTTTCTGTATTGGTCACAAAATTTTACTTACTGTTCCTTCATACGTTTTACTAGTTTTTCAATAAATTTTACTCACTATTCTTTAGTATGTTTTATTAGTTTTTCCACTAAGTTTTACTCATTATTCCTTAGTACATTTTACTAGTTTTTCACTATTACCACATGCTAGTTAGGTTTACTTGAGTGCTTTTGCTAGAAAATGTTATTAAATTGTAAGTAGTGTTTACTTGAGAATTTACTGTGTAAAATTTACAAAGATTTTCTGTGTGGAAATTGTTACCTAGCTTTTTTTAAGTAAATTTCACTCCACATTTTTCTCAGTGCAGTCTCTGCTGGTGTCTCCTTTTAGCTTCCTTGATGCCAGCTCTCAGCCGTGTACTGGCAATGATGTATGCCTCCTTGTCCCCTGACTGAAAGGCAGCTTATTTTGCTCTGAGAAGAGCCTTCATGTCCCCATTCATCCAGGCTTTCTAGTTGAAGAATGATCTCACCGTCTTTGTGATCACCACGTCATCAACAGATTTGCTGATATACTGTATGATGACAACTCTCCCCACAGGATAACATTCCAAGAAGCATTGTGATTGATAGCCAGAACATTTGTAGGTTTATTTGTATTGCAGCCACTCAATGAAGGAAAAAAGGAGCACAGTCTAAACAGCAACTGAAAAACTTTTCCAGGTGCATGACACAATAAGCAATGTATAATGAAACTGACTGTCAGCACACAATAATGTCCTTTTTAGATGCTTTTAATTCTGGGCCTATGACAGCAACACGACAAAGGTGTTTCAAACGTGTTTCAATCGACAAAAGTCAGTCGACGACGCTGATGAAGACTGTTGGTTGAACGCATTCGTCGTGCTTCTGTCATAAGTCCAGAGTTGAAAGCATCTAAAAAGGACATAGTGTGCTGACAGTCAGTTTTGTTAGCCACTCAATGAAGTCATTCTTATAACCTCATAATTTCTTTGTCTCTTGTTAGAGTTGAGAAGATCTCGGTTTCTTCCTCTGTCCACACATACCGAGCCATGTTTCATAGCATGTCATTACCGCCACCAAGTGTTGCACATAATATGAGCTATAAAAGTGAGAAAAGTATTTCCATTGCAGTTCTGTGAAAATATGGCTTTTTAGAATCACAGTTTCAATTTGCGCAATTTGACGGTTAATGGAAACCCACCTTATGACTACCACAGACTGGTAGAACATCCTCAGTGTGGTACTGCAGACACTGAATGAGCACAGCCACTGCATTAAGTACAGTCACCCCTGACCTTCCTTGGACATATCCTTGATGTTCTTAGCTCAGTCCAACTGGTTGTCCAGGTTTGCCTCCATGTATCTGTGTCTACATCAACCCCGTGGAGGGAAATAGCTGTAGGGAGTGCTTTTCTGCCTGCTGAGGTCCACCACCCCATCCTTTGTTTTGCCAGTGTTAAGCTGCAGGTGGTTCAGCTGACATCACTTAACAAAGGTTTCAACAACAGCTCTGTACTCAGCGTCCTTCTCCTCACTGATGCAGCCAACAGTTGCAGAGTTGTCTGACAATTCTGTAGGTGGTAGGACTTGGAGATGTTGCTGAAGTCTTAGATGTAGAGGGTGATCAGAAACAGTGACAGGACCATCCCCTGTGGGGCCCCCATGTTGCTCACCACAGTGTCCATCAAAGCCCTGCAGTCTAACATACGGTGGGCGACAAGTCAGATCCAATCTAGGACACCAGGGAAGCGTCTCTCTCTGCACAGCTGTCAGTTTACTTCCCAGCAGGGCAGGCTGGATTGTGTTAAATGAACTGGAGAAATAATAACATGACTGTCCAGTGCTCACTGGCCTGTCCAGGTCAGCATAATCACAATGAAACCGGAAGATGTTGATGTCTTCCACTCTCACATTGGGATTGTGGAAAGTTATGGTGCAGTTGCTTGAAGCCTGTGATGCTCCTCCACCATTAGGCAATATGGAGAGGTTCAATGCAGGTTGCTGCAATTATGGAGGGCAAACCTGCAAAGGCTTTGAAATCTGTAGTAGTGTCTATAGAGGAGATAGATTTTGAGGTTTGATGTTTTGATCCTGATGCAATGCAGCCTCCTGACAGAGAGGAGTGGCTCAGAGTGTTTGTATCCAGTTTGTACTTCAGGGTCAAATGATCAGACAAATGATTCGCTGCATCTTGCCCATGTCTTTGGCAGTGGTAGCAGTATGGCAAATGGTGATGCAAGTGGTGTGGATAGACTTTATGATAGCAGTGTAGAAGTGCACCATCATTATCTTTGGGAGATAGAACCTCTTCAACTGCCGCAGGATGTGCATTCTCTGCTATGTATTTTTTTTGATGAGGGAACTGATGTTCAGCTCTGTCTTGAGGTCCTGGATGAGGATGGTGCCCTGGAAGCAGACAGACTCCACAGTGTTGAATGGGGAGTCACACAGGGTGACAGGGGATGGGGTTGTCGATTTCACTTTGTGTTTAGTGTAGAGCTCATTATTGTTTTGTTTTGGCCTGTTATAATTCCAAAGTCGTCATATACCGTCACTTTGTCAATGATTTTGGTGCAAGATACCAATGCCAAAAGCCTTCTTTCATGGTGTTATGATAGGCTGCTGGTAATGCAGGATGGCACCTGGCACGACTATATTATATGAGCATGGGCAGCATCAGTTGATGGCATGGATGAGACCTGTCGAGGCTGTATTATACACCATCGAACAGCATCAGGTTGAAACATCGGTAACTATGCAATTGCAATGGCAGGGCAGGTTAGAGTTAGGGAGGGGCAGTGGATGGGTCCATTAAACCTCGGAATTTCACCCAGGAGATTGGTGTTTGCTTCTAAACCATGATGTTTTTTTCTCAACCTAACCATGTGCTTCTGTAACTAAGACTCAACAACTACCTGCCTTTGTTGCTCAATCCTAACTATGTGCTTTTGTTGACATCACTGCCTTGGTAGCAGCATCCAAACTTCAACAGCAAACGCAGTTGAATACCTAGAGCGTAGTATGTAGACATGAATGTTCACTGACTATGCACCAATATATACAGTATGACGACATGTTGTTAGTCCACATCACAGGCCGGATGCATAAAACTCTGTACAGATTCACAACTGTGTGTGAACTACACACAAAGACAGAAAGGTGTCATGGTTCCTGCATTCTCCTCCTCCCCTTCACTGCCAGTATTTTTCCATTCACCTCACTCTGACCTGCTCTACCTGCCAGCCACGCCCACTGCTGCAGCCTGCTCTCTCCCACAGCTGCAGCTCATCATCAATCAGTCCAGTATTTAAGACACTCCAACACGTTCACTCACTGCCAGATTGTTCCTCTGCTATGCATGACTCTCCAGCGTTCTATTGCCAGACCTCCTGTTGCCGACCCAGCCTGTTCCCGACCAGCTCTCCGTGCCTGCCACCCGGTGTACCTACCTGCCTTCTGTCCCCGACCACGTGCTTTGCTTCGGCGTTCAGGAAATCTGACGGCTCCACTGGCAAAGACCTCCCCGCTCGACCACAACGATCCTCCTGCCTGCTCCTCGACGGTACCGTTGTATTCTCGGACTGTTTTCCCGGCTACGGATCCTCTGCCTGTCCCCGACTACGACCCAGCGCAATCCCCGACAACATTCCCACACGTGTTGTCGGCTCTTTGAGCTACGGGGTTTCCTGCTCTCCTACCACGGTTGGTTCCAGCTTCGTGTCTTCACTTCGTTGGATTCCCAGAGACAATGTTTGGGTGATTCACCCGAAGAACGAACTGACTATCTGTGAGCAGAGCTTTAATTGTGTTGGTTTTAATAAAGGTTATTACCAACTGACTCTAAGTGTTGGCGTACTGCATCTGGGTTCATACACACCCCGTTTCAAAAGGTGTATAGACATTCTTTTTGTCGCATTTATAAAGCTGCGCCTACTGCTGATTGAAAAAAACTGATAAAGTTGACAGAAGACCATTGGAGAAGGGATGAATTGAGAAAATAAAATGAAGAATTTTGACTCCAAACCAAGCAGTTTTAAGATGATTATTGAAAATTAAACTTGTTTTTTTAAGCGACACTTTAAGGTCAATAAAACCTGTTGACCTCAAGGAGGCCTAGAATTTACAACCACCTCTACATTTTGGTGACTTTTAGTCCTACATTTTTTTTGCATACTTGTGTTATGCGTGCCAGTGGATGTTGCCTGTTCTCTGTGTGTGTGTGTGTGTGTGTGTGTGTGTGTGTGTGCCTCTCTCTCCTTCTCTCCCCTCCCGTTTCCTTCAGGTGGAGCCAATCATGAGATGGATAAAAGGATGGGGGATGATGTCGTTTTGCTTTCTCATGATCACCGCAGCAGCACACCTTTTGTCCCAGACGAGCAGGGCGATGGCCTTGTGTTGAGTTGTGCCTTCTTTTTGTTTTTTACGCTGATTTGGGTTGGAGGTCACTGGCAGCCTTGTTTTCGGTCTTTGGTGTTTTTGTTCAGGGGGGGTGGGCTAGGTCCAATGGCCCGCTGCCTGGTTGGTCTAGTGATTCCCCGTTTGATATCCTCCGCACATCTCCCCACAAGAAGACTGGGGTGTGGTGGAGCAGGTTGTAGTCCCACAGACACTCTGTCACAAGATCCTCGAATTGGTGAATGACATTCCTCTTTCAGGTCATCTAGGTGTTAATAAAATGTACGATCACATGAGGACTGCGTTGGTCCTTTACCGCCTACAAAAGCCGGCAATAAATTTCTCCTGACCATTATGTGTTCCGTGACTTGGTTCCCTGAGGTCATTCCCCTGTGTAAAATCATGGCCTCAGTGGTGGTCAAAGCTCTGGTGAAGTTCTTTTCCCTTTTTGGTCTGCCAAAAGTCATACAGATGGACCAGGGGTCAAACTTTAAGTCAAGGGTTTTTGCGCAGGTCATGCAGCAATTTAACATCACTCATTGCTGGTCGAGCACGTATAATCCTGACAGCCAGGGGGCGATTCCACCAGACTCTAATGTCCATGTTTCGTGCCTATTGTGTGGAGTTTGATAAAGACTGGGATGAAGGCATCCATGTCGTCTTCTTCGCCGTCCGTGAGGTCATTCAGGAGTCTCTGGGTTTTAGCCCAGCCGAGCTGGTGTTCACACACACCGTGCATGGCCCCCATAAGCTCCTGCAAGAAAATGGCTGAGTGACAGAAAGCCGCAAAACCTGGTCAATTACGTTTGCCACTTCCATTTCAAATTACACCATGCTTGCGCACTGGCGAAACAAAACATGTCTGTTGCACAAACAAATATGAAAACTTGATTTGACAAATACATGAAAAAGTTTCAGTTCAGGTCATAAAGTGCTGGTGCTGTTACCAATCCCCAGTTCGACTTTACAGGCCCGTAACACTTGTCCTTCTGTGGTCTAAGAGAAAGTGAGTTATCGTGATTGCATCATCGCCACTCTGGAGCATAAATGGTGAAGTAGATTGTGTCATGTTAATATGTTGAAGCCGTACCTTGACAGAGATGCTGTCCTGTCTCCTTCTGCCACAAATGAAAGCAGAGCTGTCATGGAGCTGTGTGGTGCTGAAGTCACAGAGGCGCAGCACATTGTTGTGCTGTCCAGCGCTGAAGCTACAGAGACGCCAGGCGCTTTGACGTTGCCTAATGCTGAGCTGGGTGAGGATGTTGTTGGTACACCCAGTGCCATTGTCCAAGGCTGGCTATTAAATTCTGAGATGCTGTCCAAACTCGATGACCGTTTTCCGCATTTGAGTCAATCTCAGCATGGGGATGTGGTCAGTTTAATTGACTCTTACGTGTCTTTATTTTCAGATGTGCCGACTCTAACTCATGTCCTACAGCTTGACATTGATGTGGGGGATTCCCCACCAATAAAACAACATGCATACTGAGTGAATCCCTACAAACATTTTCGTCTGCAACAGTAGGTAAATTACATGCTGGAAATTAGCATTGCAGAGTTGGAGTTCGTGGAGCTCGCTGTATATCCTGACTGATAAATCTGACAGCTCAGAGTGCTTTTGCACCAGTTTTCGTAAGGTGAACGGGGTCACAAGGCCCGACTGTTATCCCCTTCCCCATTTCGAAGATTGTGTTGACAACGTTGGCACTGCTAATTATGTTACCAAACTTGACCTGTTGAAGGGCTACTGCCTTTGTGACCCCTGATGCATTCTTACAGTACACGGTGATGCAATTTGGTGTGCATAATGCTCCCGCTATGTTCCAGCATCTGGTGAAATGCAACTTTGGCCAAGTGACAGTGACGTATTTGGGTAAGGTTGTGGGTCGCGGGCAAGTCAGGACGGTGCATTCCAAAGTGGAGGCTATTCTGTTGTTTCCTCCTGTCATGCAGTGCGAGCTGCGCCATTTTCTGGGGATGGCCGGGTATTACCAGAGTTTTTGTAAGATCTTTTCTGCTGTTGCGGCTCCACTTACTGACCTCTTGAGTCCTAAAACGTGATTCCACTGGTCCCCAGAGTGCCAACATGCATTTGCATGCATCAAAGTTTTGTTAACAAATGCCCCTGTGCTTGCCACGCCCACCTTTTACCGCCTGTTTACACTGTCTGTGGACACCAGTGATGCTGGAGTGGGTGTCGTACTCCTCCAAGAAGGAGACAATGGTATTGATCATCATCTCATTTCATACTTCACAAAAAGTTCAACCGCCAACAACAGGTGTATTCCACCATCGAAATTGAGGAAAAGCGATTGTTTTGTCATTTAAATTGACCAAAATCCCTTTGTGTGGAACAGCAATCCAGGGATTATGCGTTGGGCAATGTTTTTACAGTTGTTCAACATAGAAATCAGACATGTGAAAGGAAGGGATAACTTACTGGCCGACGCGCTGTCGCAATGTCACTTTGTCGTGTGACGGTAATAGTGCGCAGTCTCACTATTGCCGTTTTAGGGTGGGGGTATTATGTGTGCCAGCGGATGTTGCCTGTTCTCTGTGTGTGTGTGTGTGTGTGTGTGTGTGTGCGCCTCTCTCTCTCTCCTTCTCTCCCCTCCCATTTCCACTAGGTGGAGCCAATTATAGGAGGGATAGAAGGACGAGGGATGATGACAAAAGCAGCAGCAGCACACCTTTTGTCCCAGACAAGCGGGGCAATGGCCTTCTGTTGAATTGTGCCTTCTTTACGCTTGTTGCGCTGATTTGGTTTGGAGGTCACCGGCACACACACATCACAAGATCAAGTGTTATTATAAATGAAAGGTTTATTAAACGACTCACTACATGGCAAAACTACTCCTAAAAGACTACAAATGAATGAGTTTAAGAATAAGTATGGATAAATGATGAAACAGTGAATACAGCAAGGACAAAAAGTGAGTAAAATGACTAAATGAACAACAAACTCATGAAGTGACAATAAAAGTGAGGGGATGAAAACCAGTGAGGAACTGAATTAGATGTGACATCTGGACTTGATCAGGTGCATTGAAATAGTGCAAGATGATCAAGCAGATGAAAAGTTAGGTTAAAGAAAAGTCAATGTCAAGCACTGATCAACAGTAGAGAGGCAACCTATCCCATAAAACATTTAAGGGAAAGATAAAGAAGAGGCCTGATCAGAGAATACCCCATGATTGTATTAATGGGAGATCCTAACCTAGGTCTAACACTTCCTATGTGTCCCTATCATTTAAGAGCATCAACCCCCAAAAAAACAAAGGAAAGATCATTTAACCCTCCTCAGAAAAGCTCAAAGAGCCAAAAACCAAAGTCCTTTGACTTCACTGGGGTTATAACTCCTGTGACAAAAGGGGGTATGGTGCTTGACTGTCAAAGCGGGAAAAATACACTCCTCCCTTCTACTGTTTTAACTGTCTAGATCTAATTTCCTCCTAAAGTGTTGATAAAGTTCACTACAGGCCTTCAGATCTTCAATATTTGAAACCATGACACTCTCCTCTGCTGATCGATACCAAACACTTATGAGAAAACGAAAGAATTATTTGGCAGATCATTAAAAGTATACAAGTACTAGCATCAAAATCTAACAAAGTATGAAAGTACTTAATATGACCAAATGTCTATCAACAAAACCTATGGTAACGGGTGTGGTGTGGACCCAGATGCAGTACACCGGTAAACAGGAATAGTTGATAATGACGTTTATTTAACCCAGCACAAATAATGCACGAAGCAAGGTATAGCAGCACTGCACAAAGTTCGTTCTTCGAGTGGGAATCCCAAACAAAGTCTCTGGAGGGTGAACGGAGCGAAGAAACGAAGCTTACTGCACTCGGCGACGATGACGAGGAAACCCCGTAGTCCGACGGGTCGGCGGCACGTGTGGAGGTACCGTCGAGGAGAGAGCGGAAGAATGGTCGGGAACAGGCGGAGGTTTCGAAGCCAGCAGAGCAGTCCGTGAATGCAGCGGTACCAGTGGGAATCAGGCAGCAGAGTCGTCGGAGCCAGGCGGAGGAGTCTTTACCAGCAGAGCAGATCAGGAACGCCGAAGCAGCACATGCGGTCGGGGACAGAAGGCAGGTAGGTTTACCAGGGATCAGGCGATGAGAGCAGGTCGGGGACAGGCAGAGTCGGCTTTGGAAGATCAGGCAGGAAAACGCTGGAAAGTCTTGCATGGCGCGGAAGAACAATCTGGCGACGAGTGTGTGTGTGGAGGAGGCTTATATCCTGGGTTGATTTCTGATGAGCTGCAGCTGGGAGGTGAGAGAGCAGAGCAGGCAGAGTAGGTGGGCGTGGCCAGCAGGTAGAGTGAGCAGAGGGAGAGGGAGTGGAAAAGTACTGGAGGGAGGAGAAAGGCAGGGATCGTGACACCTATAATTAGAAAAACACAAATTGCATGATTACAAAACAATACAGCATCTGCACATAAAGGAAGGATAATTAGTAGAGGTCTAGTAAATATTAAGATACACTCTCTTATAGTCTTAAGATGTGCAGGTATGTCACGTGTTGGTTGTGTAACAAAGACATAAATTGTCAGTTTCTATGATGTAGGGATCTCCTGAAGTCTCCTTGAGTCTTTGCAGGAGCTCAGTTGACAGCTGCTTGCCCCAAATGAGTCGTAAGTTAACGAGTCGTCGTAAGTTAACTGTCGGTCGAGCAATAAAATCTGTCGTAATTCAGTTCTGCTTTCAAGATTCGTAAGTTCAACAAGGCAGTTAGGTCCATTAGCTGACCCCGAGGTTCATCTAAGGAATCTCCAAAAGAAGTATCAGTTTTGGGTAGGCATTTGAATATCTTCTCATCAAGAATTGTCCTCATCATCCACTTCAATTTTATAAACGTTATATTAAAGCACTGTTTGTGTTTTCACATATAGTTTAATAGAATTATTTATTATTATTATAATAGTGAGCCCAGATCTATAAACCAGAGTATATCCTCACCATCGGTGTATCACTGTCTTCAATTATCACTGTAAATTGTATGTTAGAATGGGTGATATATTTGTGTCTTGTGGTTGAGAATGACGTGCTTTAAAAATGCCTGCTGCACACCAGCCCCACAGGCATGTAAGACTCAGGGGTCGATTCCAGACCCAATCACTCAGCAGAGAAAGAGGTGAAGAGAGACAGAGAGGTGGTGATTAAACAGCAGCTAAGAAATGGACATAAAGGTTGTTGTGTGGGATACATGACAGGATGTTTGTGACATGGCACTGGCACTAAGAGGTAAGCATGTTTAGAGCTTACAGCAAACACATACTGCTGCTGAAGCAAGATTTCCCTCCAAGCAAACATTTCTCAATCATGCATACACTGTGTCACCGACAACAATGCAAGCAACATTTTTGAATACACTAATCACTGCATGGGACTTCTGCTCTACACCAGTGGTTCTTAATCGATTTGGCATTACATACTTCATAAAATAAGGAAATGTCTTATTTTCAACTATTTAGGTTCTATTTTCAGCTCATTCTATTCACTAGTAAAGCTTAAGGTCTGAAGGTTAAACTCACTCAGTCACTGAAGTGACAAAATCAAAATGTTCCTCACTCACTGACTGCACTGACTGACATGGGTCGAGTGGTGGTCAGCTGAGTGAATCTTGGGAGCCTGCCTCAATTAAAGGAATAGACTTGGATATTTGAAGTGGGGCTGTAGGAGATACTTATGTAAGTATCGTGTGGACGGCTCTGCTAGGCCTCTGTGCAGGAATACAAAAGTTATATGGGTGAAAAATGTAGAGGCAAAAGAAAGGCCTGTTTGACGGCACAGTTAAGTGGTGAAAATACTCTCAATACAGTGAGCGCGTTGACGGCCATCTACTGCATGCAATATACTGACTATTTATAAGACTCTCATACAGTCCCACTTCAAAAAATCCTGAACTATCCCTTTAAAGTTTGATTACAGTGATTGGCTAAGGCCTGGCAGGCATTAATTGGATTGTAAATCATAGATCAAAATGAAGTGGTATTTAATTGGATCAGGCTTTGAATTTTTACCAATGCTGGTCTGCCTGCTTCAATAATCAACCAGTAACCTGTTAGGAGGCCTCTAGGCAAAAATATGTTGCTGACCTTTATTTATCATTCAACTTCACATATTGTGTCTGATTGTCTCCAAGTTCCCATTAAGCACAGTGCACACAGAAGACAATACATGGCAGCTTCATTATGTGCTGGGAGACCAATCTGTAAGTACTATGCTTGAATAATATATATGACCTCTCCACAGGCTGTGAGTTGTTGCAATTGAATCAGACTTAACTTGCACCCACTGCACTTTGTATACATGTATGATACAAGTAATGTGCAATCTGTGTTAATTAATGACATGTTCCCTGACAATTTTGCAATTAATCTAATAAACAAATAACTGGTTAATGGTAATCTAGTCCTGCTTTCACAGATATAGATTTAGATAGATTTGATTCTCAGCCCTTTAGTCATTGAGCTTATTTAAAAAAAAAAAAAAAAAAAAAAGCTTGTTGTAAAAAATAATAAAGGTGCCATGAATGAGTATACCATCAAAATCTTATGTCTTGTCTCCCTACATTTAGACTATTTTAGTGGTTAAATACATTTAGCAAAGATATAACTTTTTAAAAAAATAGTTTGGTTAAGGAGGATCTAAGTGGGGGTGGATGTTGAAGGTTAGACCAGGGGAAACTGGGAACCAGTGAACCAAAGATATTTGGATGTACATTTGAAGATGGTCAGTGTTTTATCTGATTTTTTTTTCAGTTGTGATATCCTCAAGAGATGCTGATGGGTGAGAATGCAGATGATGACATCCTTTTGGTGCCCTCTGGCCATGACTTCACATCTCCAATATGATGTCTTATATCAGGAATGACCTCCCTCAAACAATGCTGCCTTTTAGGAAGACATAACCTTTGGTGGACTGGAAGCCACAGAGGAGATGTCTATAGAGGATTCATCATATCAAAAGAAGGTAATGGAGCTGAATTACCAGCAATACACCAATTGCGTATTCTAGAAAAAGGACAATGCATGACATGAAAGTTGAATTGACATGGAATGCAAATGATGCTATATTCTTACCCACCAGGGCACATCATATCTCCATATGCTGAGGTTTGTAGTGCTTCAACAAGCAGCAGCAGCCTCATTAGCAAGTCAAGAAGCCTACAACAGTCCCTAAAGGTAGGACTGCATCACATTCGAGAGTCCATCCATCCATCCATCCATTTCCACCCACTTGTCCTGGGCCAGATCCCTGGGGCAACAGGCAGAGCAAGGCACTCCTGACATCCCTCTCCCCAGCAACACTCTCCAGCTCTTCCTGGGGGACCCCAAAGTATCCCCAGGTCAGATGGGATATATAACCCCTCCAGCATGTTCTGGGTCTGCTCAAGGGCCCCCTACCAGTTGGATGTGCCCAGGACACATCTAAAGGGAGACGACCAGAAGGCATCCTCAGATGTGCAAGACAACTGGCCCTTTTGACGTAAAGAAGTAGCTGCTTATCCAAACTCTCTCTGGATGTCTGAGCTCCTCACTCTATCTTTAAGGCTGAACCCAGACACCCTACTGATGAAACTCATTTCAGCCGCTTGTACTTACAACCTCACTACTCAAAGCTCATGACCATAGGTGTCCGCTGGAACATGAAAGGGTTCACCATGACAGTGGTGCATTGCCAGCAGCATAGTGGATTCACCCTTTCAGCTGGGTGAAAGTACTGACCCCAAGCAAAGGAATTCAAGTATCTTGGGGTCATGTTCATGAGTGAAGGTAAAATGGAGCATTCAAGAGTGCAGTTCTTAAAAAGACACTCTTACATTTAGCCTTTTGAATTCTAATGTTGCCACCAATGCTCTTAAATCCTCTGCAATTGTCCTAAATTATATTATGTGGTACTGACAGTTGTATCTTGGGAAGAACTGAACATCTTAGACTTAGTTTGAACTCTTTACTGAGTCTTAGACATGGCAAACATTATGTGCACATGTCTCAAATGTAGCAGTAACATTGAGCTTCCTGTTTATCTCTGGTAAAGCTTCTGCTTATAGAACATGCATAGCGTTATCACTGCCGAGTGGACCCTCCATGAGTAGTTCATGCCTTACTCAACAGGTTTAACCAATGTAAGTATGGTTATCTATCATTTAGAATTCTTCCTTCTTGGTAGGTAAGTATTCATCATAACAAACTAACAGTAAAACATGCCTTGTTAGTTAAAAGGTTGCTTAGCTGCTTGCAGTGTAAAGATTTTGCAAATTACACTGACTTAGCTTTGGAAAAGCCAAATAACCAATAACATTTCTACAAAAAGATCACAAAATAATTCATTGAAAAGCATGAAATAAGAATTGACCAAAGTTAAACAGTCTTGCTCAGCCTGCACTGTTGCACTAATGCTGTGCCCAATGTGTGCCCATATTACCAGCCCGTGAATGTAAGGAAGAGTTGCTTTGTTGTGCTGCTTACTAGCTGGCAGTCATTCGTTGTGGATGAGCCTGGTTTAAAGGGCTTTTGGTTCCTGGGCAGTCTTTGCTTTGCTGTGTTCTGCTTGTGAAAATCTGAATGTACTGGTCACTCGTTATCCTTGCAGTGTTATAAGTTCAGAGCTGACTGGACTTTATTTTGTTCTCCTTGTTGCTTAACATGTTAGCATGCAAACTTTGTGGCTGCAGGAATTTACTTATGTCGTCTCTTTTACCATTTACCATGTGGCTTTTCCGGCCTAGTGACATGACAGGGTCACAGTAACCAGTCATGTTTGAAGAATTGCCCCATAGGCAATTTCAAGGGGTGAGGGGTGACACATCCTGGGGTATTCAGTGCAAACTGCTGTCCTTCATCTGCAGAGGCGGTCCTGGGTAGTTTTGCGCCCTGGGCGAACCCCCACCCCCCCACCCCCCCAAAAAAAAGTCATCCATTAACATTGTATTATCTAAGCATAGTGCCTCAAATTTTAATAGTTGCTAGTTCAGCAAAGCTAAAAACCAAATACAGTCGTCTTCTGTGGCTAAGTAGCAGCATATTAGCAAGAGGATAATAAATAGCGTATAAGCTACTGTTTCATTACGTACAATTAACGTCACTCGACCTGCATACCTTTTATCTTTTGAGCGTTTCTCCTCTTCTTCTTTCCCTTTCTTTCTGAACTGGACATCTGATGGTTTCTTTGGTCTTTTGTCCATGATACACCCTTGACTCAATTTAACATCATCACCTTTTCCCTCCGTCAAACACCCATGTGGTGATGTTCAGCATATTCCAACATGCTCTTATGTTGAAAGGACTGCAACAGGAAGTAGTTCTGAGCAGAAGCTCTGTATTGCGTATTGAGAGTTATGCAGACGCTTGACGGATTTAATGCGGTCAGACATTAAAGTGAGTTCCAGTAAAAACCCGACAGTTGTGGCAGTTTTTACATTTTCACATAGCGCAATAAATGTAAAAGTATCTATGTTAATTTTATGAATGAAATACAATTTATTTGGAAGCAGCTGGGATCATAACAGGTCAGTCTATCCCTCACCCCCCTCCTTGCTTTTCCTCTGAGAGTTAAACTCAACCTGCTCACAGCCTCTGCAGTTGTGAGTTGATCGCCCTCCTGTCTCCCTGCTGCCTTTTCTTCTGACGCACACAACCTGTAGACATGACTCTCAGCAGAAAGTTGACATGATAGTAAGGGCGCCCTGCACCTACTCCACTAACGTGACGTGGAAATGAGCAGTAGAAAACTTGTGATTTTTATTTATTTATTAATTAATTAATTAATTTATTTATTTATTTTGCGGGTGCTCGTGCGCCCCCAAATAGATTGCACCCTGGGCAGTCGCCCACATTGCCCATAGCAAAAACCGTCCCTGTTCATCTGATTATCAAAGGAGGCAGAGCATGCTATCAATTTTTATGGTGGCACAGGTGTTTCAGAGCTATGAGACCAGTGATATAACTGGCTGAGAGGGAGGGGGAGCATGTCTTAAGTGCCTTTAAGTCTTCCTACCACTCAAAGCGTTTTTACACTACATGTCACATTCTCCTATCCACACAGACATTCATGCACTTATAAGGTGCCACCTGCTACTCAGTTATCCATTCACAAGCAAACGAACACCAGTGGCAATTAAGGTTCAGTATCTTGCCCAAGAGTACTTCAACATGCGGAGTACAAGAGCTAAAGATCATATGGCCAATCTTCCAATAAGTACCTCTAACCAAAAGCAGCCTTTATATTCAAGTTTGCCAAGCCCTTTGCATGTTACGCTGAAAGAATTATGTATGTAGACTCAATATTTCACAGAAAAAGGCAAATGTTTTGCTAGACAATGCAGGTGTTTCTTGAGAGAATGCAAAAGTATTTGTCTTTTACCCATCTCTTTTTTTTCTGCCCCATGTCCCCTTATGGACTCTGTGGAGCTGTGACATGTTATTTAAAAAATATATCTAAAAAAAAAAAGTTAAACATACTGAGTTCAGTGCACTGTGAGAATCCCACAGTGCACTGAACAAGAAAGTCAAGAGGCTTTGACAGATGAAGAGAAAGAGCCTCCACTCGTAAGGCTACTCTCCATTGACATCATGAGAATTATTGACTTGGCAACACACATTAAGAGAGTTGGGATAACAGGTTGCATGAGTGCAGAGGCTCTACTCATCCTTGAGAGGGGAAGTAATCCTATCTGTGGTATGTAGTGGAAAAGTAACTGCCTGGCTCAGCACTGGAAGTGACTCACTTTCTCATATGAAAGAGCTCACTGGGAGGATATAGTGAGAAGTGTGCTGTAAAGGCAGAATATGAGGTGATGTATTCTCAGTGTCATGCCCCAGCTGAGGATCTGTGTTTGAGACTTCCTGCTCCTTGAGCATTTTTAGGTTGTAAATACCTGTCCTATTCCAGTAATATATATGTGATATGAACTTAGTCATTCAGCAGACTGGGAGAGAGTCAGGGAGACATTCATATGTCCATGTGCTGTGGCAAACAAAGCAGAACTAATGAACTACAGTCAGACAGTACTGCCTGTTCAGACAGGGGCAATTCAGTCTCAAGTGATATATAAAAGGATCAGTAATGGCTTTTTTCTTTTTCTTTTTTTTTTTAAAAAAAGCTGTTGTCTGAAGTTTCTGTTAATCACTTGCTGATGTCAAACAGATTAAGTGGCAATCAGAACAGTTCAGATCAGACAGAATCTTAATTTTGTGCTCCATTATTTCAGACAACTAGAGATGGTAAAAACATTGCAATTGGACAAAGGCTGTGGCCAAATCACTCACTAGTTTCACTTTTTCATGACGTCCTTCTTTTGGCTTTTTGCCTTTATAAGTTAGAAAAACATCAGTGTGAAAGGGGATGAGAAGGGATGAAATGCAGCAGGGTGTCACGATTCCTGCTCCTCTCCCCCTCCTCAGTACTTTTCCATTCACTCTTCCTCTGCTCACTCTACCTGCGGGCCACGCCCACTCTGCCTGCTCTACTCACCTCCAGCTGCATCTCATCAGTAATCAACCCAGTATATAAGCCTGCCACACACACACTCTCATTGCCAGATTGTTCTACGCATTATGCAAGACTCTCCAGCATTCTCCTGCCAGATCTCCGAAAGCCGACCCTGCCTGTCCCCGACCTGCTCTCTTCGCCTGATCCCCGGTAAACCTACCTGCCTTCTGTCCTCGACCACGAGCTCTGTTTTGGCGTCTCTGATCTGCTTCGCTGGTAAAGACCTCTCCGCCTGGCCCCGACGATCCTCCTGGTCCACCCCCATCGGTACCGCTGCATCATCGGACTGCTTACTCGGCTTCGGAACCTCCGCCTGTCCCCGACCACGCTTCCGCCTTCTCCTCGACGGTAACTCCACACGTGCTGTCGAGCTGTTGGGCTACGGGGTTTCCTCCACATCCACGCCGAGTGACGTCAGCTTCGGCTCGTTGCTTCGATCTCCCTCCAGA
This sequence comes from Plectropomus leopardus, assembly GCF_008729295.1. Classification (NCBI taxonomy): domain Eukaryota; kingdom Metazoa; phylum Chordata; class Actinopteri; order Perciformes; family Serranidae; genus Plectropomus; species Plectropomus leopardus. The sequence goes on along the minus strand of NC_056484.1, from coordinate 24,748,018 downwards.
GACTGTGTTGTGGGTTCCGACCCGAAGAACGAACTGTATGCTGACTTATCTCATCCTGCTTCGTGTCTGAATTGTGTTGTTCTGAATAAAAGTTATTACCAACTAATCCTGGTTACGGTTGTACTGCATCTGGGTCCTCACCACACCCGTTACACAGGGGGAATCGAACCTGCAGCTGCTGCAGCATAGCCTGGTCAGACCATCCTGATAATGTGAGCTCAACACTGTGTTTGTCTCTCTGGATCAGTCTGGACTCTCTGCAGCCCCAAACACTTTCAGTGGGAGGGTGTACTCACCTTGACATACAAACTCCTTAAGCCAATCCTGACGTTAGCACAAGTCTCTTCTACACAAATATGTTATCAGGTAAACAGTAACAGTAAATCTAAAAAATACAATTTATTTAAATTTACCATTTTTATGTGCAGCCTTCCTTGTCCCCAGCAATCCCCGTGAGATTTTGTCGATACACTGGAGTTGCTGTCAGTTTTCTACATTTCTCATTTAGTAGCCAGCTGCCTCTGAACTGCTGAATACCAGCTGACAGCGTCCTTGTTGTCTGTCTGAAGCATTGTGAACATTGACCTGCATGGCCCTGATCCCCAGCTTTGAAGCCTCTCATATCTGCTCCTCCATTAGCTTATCAGTGGCCAAACAACAATCAACATGGATTTGTACTGGAGAACATCTTCTTCATCACCAACAGAGCCAGTTAGTAAATCAAGCTTTTTCCAAATCTGCAACAGCTAAAATGTCTTTTCTACAAGAAACTCAGTGCATCCTTTTATTGTTGTTTAATTGTTATCATCAACCCTGTTACTGATTTCGCCTCTATTATCGCTGAGCACTCTACTAATGCTTGAGTTGTCAACAATGGTGCAAGTCCCTGATTGGCCCAAATGGGTCGTAATTTCTGGAAAGTGTTTGGGTTGGCAGAGAGTCCAGACTGAAACAGAGAGTGAAACAGAATGTTGAGCTCACGTCATCAAGATGGTCTTACCAGGCTAGCTGCAGCCAGCTTTTGCACATGGCATGTCTGCTCTACCAGGTGAGCTACTGGGCAACCCACTTCTTTATTACTGGCTATGTAATCGCCACTCAGTAGTTAACTTGATAGTCAGCAGTAAACTGACATCACAGACAGACTTACTTATCATCATGATGGGGTAAAGTTACATGGTCATTTTTGAATTTATGAAATATGCATAACATAGTACTATTGTTTGCCAAAAATTGATGGATCTTTAAGGGCATTGCATAAGAGATGTATTCACGTACTACAAATACAGTAAATGAAGTGCACTATAGATGTATTTTGGACAGAGCCAAAAGCACAGCCATGCCAGCAGCCAAAGCAGCAGGCTATGTGTACAGGCACAATGATGTTTTGAGCTAAACTTGTTTCCATTCTCAACTTTTGGCTCAGGATGACAGGAACACCATTAGTTTTGCAGGTATTTGGTCACAAACCAAATTATTGGACAAAGTATAATGTTGATAATGTTGTGTGTTTTCTCTAATGAAATACCATTCACTTAAATCACTATTTAGACATGAATTATTACCAGGTAGGCCTACTTAAATGTTTTTGGAGTTACGAATTTACCCTTTAAACACTCTTATTCTCGCAAACAGAAATTACCCTTAATCTTAATTAACTTAAAATATCCAAAGTAGTCAACACACACACAACTGTCTTATTAAAAAAAGTAGGAAATATTTACTTAGAAAAAACAGAGTTAAATGTTTCTTTTCAAATCTTTCCAGATCTCAATTCCAGTACTGCAATGTCAACTGCATTCAACTAAACATTTACAACCTATGGGCCCAAATAAAACAAAATAGCCGGCAATAAAACAGCCTAAATGAAATATTCAGTTTGATTGATGCAGGCCTGAATGTGGCTCGAGTACATTGTAGCCTCATGTGTGCAGGACCCAAGGTGGCAGAAGCTGGAGGAGACATGATCAGAGGATCAGTGTGAATGAAGAGAAGAGTCACACGGCTGAAAAGAAAACTTGTTAGAAAATAAACAAAATGTAAAGTTTGCATTTTGTTTATTTTCTAACAAGTTTTCTTTTCATGTCATCAATACATGAACTTAACCCATGAAATTCCATTCCCATGGCAACATGTCATATCAACCTTTTTAAAAGTTTTTTAATCTTTTATGTTATTTAAACTTATAAATTAACTATTAACTTATTTATTAATTTGTATTCTTATGAATACATTTCAACCAGGTTACAGAAACAAGGCAGTTCATTCAATGGTTTTGAGACTCACTGAGCTGGCCACACTTCATAAAAAGTTAGGGGACCAACAAGATCATTAGATAACATCTTGGACTGACCAACCAACATTATCATCCCTCACAATCTCTGCGTGCCCTGGGCCTGAAGTTTGAAGAAACTTTAAAGACTTCGATATTCCCCACATCCACAAGACTCAGTAACCTGCCACTAGCCTGCTCTTGCTCCTCCTTGCACATCTGTCCATCACTCTCTCATCAAACCACACTTGTCTCTTACCTCATTTAGCACGGCAATATTACTAGTTGTTATTGCAGTCCAGTCATTACTGCTGGTCAGTGTTCTGTCCCTTTCCCAGCCTGTTCTCACTCCAAACTCATCATATTATGATGAGTTTGGAGTGCATATTATGCAAATGCACGATGAGAATGCATTTGGACAGAACTAGTGGTATTGTTCTTATACAGTGCCGGACAGCCTGACAGTAACAAGCACAGCCACATACAGTGTGCATGGGTGGCGTCACTGGAGAATGCAGCTGGAGCACCAGGTAATAACGCTGTGGCCAAAAGACCAATGAGGACATTGCATTTAAGAAACTGGTCGACCTGGATGCAACTGACTGCATCTCTGAAACGGGTGTGGTTTGGACCCAAATGCAGTACACTGGCGCTCAGGAACAGTTGGTAATGACCTTTATTTTCTCCACAGCAAACAAGGTACGGAGCGGATAGAATAAACACAGAATAAAGTTCGTTCTCCGGGCTGAAAGCCCTCACACAGTCTCTGGGGCTCAGACAAGGGGAAGAGACGTAGCTTACTTCAGCCGAAGACGACGAGGAGGAAGCTCCGTGGCCCAAAGAGCCGGCAGTTCGTGCGGAGGTGCCGACGGGGAGAGAGCAGAGGAGTGGTCAGAGGCAAGCGGGGGGGGTCGTAGCCAGATGAGCAGTCCGCGAAGGCAGAGGCACCGATGGGGAGCAGGCAGAAGGATAGACGAGGCCAGGCAGAGGGGTCGTTACCAGCAGAGCAGTCAGATACCAGAAACGCTGAGGCAGAGCACGAGGTCAGGGACAGAAGGCAGGTGAGTTTACCGGGAGGCAGACGAGGAGAGCAGGTTGGGAACAGGCAGAGTCTGCACCGGGAGATCAGACAGGAGATGAATGCTGGAAAGTCTCACATGACGCTGAAGAACAATCTAGCAATGAGTGAGAGTGCTTGAGAGGCTTATATGGAGGGCTGATTGTAATGAGCTGCAGCTGTGAAGCAGGTGAGCAGAGTTGGGCTGATGAGGTGGGCGTGGCTGGCAGGTAGAGTGGAGCAGAGGGAGGGAGAGCGGAAAAACACTGCAGCAGTGTGACAGGAGGGGAATGAGAGACAGGGGCTGTGACAATCTCGGTCCATGCAGCTATCACTCTCTCACACTGCTCTGAGTTTGTCTGAGTGCGCTACCACTCTGACCTGAATGGCACACCACTCAGCATCACAAAGCCCTTGATGGACAAGGGCTCTTCAAAAAAGAAGAAATCCCAGAAGAACTCATTTGAAGCAATCACCTTATAGTCCCATTCCAGGACTGCAAGGATGGGATGGGACTCTGGTCAGTGGTACAAGAAACCTGAATGGAACTCTGAGGGAATCTTTTGAAAAGAGCAAGGGATGTGGAGGCTTTGACTCTACATGGAGAACACACCAGTGCAAGCTGGTAATGGAGGAAATCCTATATGGCTGACCTTTGGCTGACCAGGACACCAAGCTCAACCTAACAACTAGCTTGTTACCTTTTTAGGAGCGTCACAAAAGACAACAACTTCACTTTGAAGAATGTTAATGTAACCCTTTTCACCATCGGCTCGTTAAATATGAGACAATTTACTTAACACTAAATAAAGCATCAAGGCTCCTCAAACTCTAATTTATACTCATATGGTGAAAGAGACATCTCATTGTAAAGTAACTGTCTAGGGAAAAATATGACTCTCACTGTCTTGTATATTTAGAGGCTAACGGGCATACCTCTGGTTTTTCCTTTAAACCTTACCCTAATATAAACAGGAGGCAAAAAACACAAACACTGAATCTCAGTTTTAGAGTTTGTATTAACAATATTTAAAGACAAATGCAAACCCTTTAATATGAAAAATAAAAAAAGAAATAAAATACCTGGGGTTTTCTTAGTAATTAGTCTTTCTTTTGGAGTGCACTCTTTGTTTAAATTTGTTTTAGCAAGCTTGCTTTTTTTGGGATCGTTGGCGCGCTTTAAAACTCATGCAGGACAACAGTACCTCCGTGTGGGGAATGTAAACGGCTCCTACCGCAGGGAAATCCTCCTCTGGCTTCTCCGTCTGCAGCAACAACAGCAGCGATGAGCAGCAGCCTCCACAGCCTCTCCAACCAGCGGGAAAAGTCGGTCCTCGGCCCTCGACACACACAGCCACGATGTCCCTGAAGCTCCCTCAGCTCCGGCAGCCTCCTCCGACGTCCGTGCGGGGAAAGGAATGCGAGGAATGCGGCGACGTCTCTCCCACGATGGCGGCGGCTAAGCTAACTCAGCTAGCTCAATTTTGCAGCAGAAAACAGACACGCTCTGTCGGCAATTCACAGTCCATAACTCTGTAATTTAAGAGCGTGTTGACTGGCGAACCGTTAACAATCAATTAAACCCAAAAATAAATAAAACAAACACGGAGTAGTCTGTCTCCTCTCACTCATCTGTGTCTCTGCTCTCCGCCATTGTTCTTCTCCTTCTCCTCTCTGCTGCGCACTTTTTTCCTATTTCCTTGCACACCCAGGTGAACCGGAAATGATAACTTTACAGATTATTATTATTAAACACAACTTTTCACATTTTTTTAAAATATTGAACCAGCAATGAAATACATTTTTTTAAGGCACATATTTACCTGTAAATTATTAATAATATTTTAACCTCATGTGAATTTGTAACCATGACAACTGAATAGTAATCAGGCATCTCATCAGTAACTCAAAATATCCACACATTTTAAATGACAGGAAAACAATAACTGATAATATCAGGTTATTACATTAAAAAAAAAAAAAAAAGAATGTTTCACTTCTGTGTTGAGTTTGCATGTTCTCCTTGTGTCCGTGTGGGTTTTCTCTGGGTTCTCCGGCTTCTTCAGTCCAGAGACATGCAGGTTAAAGAATGACTTTAAACTGGCCATAGAAGTAAATGTCAATGTGAATGGTTGTCTTTCTCTATGTGTTAGCCATGTGCTAGTCTGGCAACCAGTGCAAGGTGTACCCCGCCTCTCACCCAATGACAGCTGGGATAGGCTCCAGCCCTCACATGACCCTTAAGAGGATAAGCACTTATGGCCAATGAATGATGAATTAATTAATGTTTCGCTCAGTAACACAGAGAATAAGTGTTTTCAAATCCTCATCTATATTACTGAAATGCCTTCTTCACCTGCCCAATAACTGAGTTAATGCACAACTTCAAATTGCGCAAATCTCAGCAGCCAGGCTACCAACCAAGACAATGGGTTTTGTCCCACATCACACCAATTCTAGCATTAATGAACTTTATTTTGAAGTATTACCAGTCACTTGGAAAGGCACTGTACAGTCTTATATGGTCCTGATTCATACAACAGAGTGTTTAATTAACCTCTTACTTTCCTCAAAGACTAATCTCATCGACCAGCCTGGCTTTTCCAAATTTGAGATAAAAGATTTTATGCCGACTGTCTCTCTGTTGCACTGGCTCCACACCTCTGGAAGAGCCAGCGTCAGGCCAGTGAGCACTTGCCCTGTATGTGAAGTAGTAAAACATGCTGATTCAGCATTGCTAATAATTGAGGGATGGGCTTCTATAACGGACTCATGATGAACAGTGTGCAAAAAAAAAAAAAAAAAATCAAAAATGAGGCAGCAGAACCAGAGATATACCTAATAACCTGATACCTACATTACCCTCAATGCAACACAACCTATGCTTGTATTAGCTAAAGTAGCTTGCAGCAGAGATGAGTCATGAGCTATAGAGGTATAGTTCGTTCATTCCTTTCCAACTCCAAACGCCCCTGATAATATTTTTTGATTTTCAAAGTTGAAGTCTTTAGACTGACTCAAGTCACACTTAAAGACATTTCCAAAGGCCCGGAAACACCAAGTCAAGTGGTCAGCTGCCTGAATGAAATCATTCTGATTAGCAGCACATGAAAGGAGAAACAGAAGTGAGGGAAGCAAACAAAGGACCAAAGTCAAGGACTCAGATTGAAACAATCTTCTTATACACTTTTCTCTGTAGCCATTTACCAGAAATGATTCCTGATGGTTTATGCTGTTGGTAAATCTGCTTTTTTCTTTCAGCATTTGATTGTGTTGTTAATGTGCTATCTAGCTAACTAGCATGACAGTCTTCATGTTTCCCTTTGTGAATGATGAAAACAGACTACCGCCACATGCTGTATGGTAAGTTATTTCCTCCCTTGCAGGCACAGAATGTACATGAAGGTTGGTCATTGGCTGTCGTCGATGTTGTGTGCTCATGGCAGCTTTTTGGCCAAGACACTTTGGAGTTCAGTGGAGTTTTCCTAAAGTCTCATCTCACCTGTTTTTACAAAATATTTGTTTTTTTCTCGTTACTTCTAAAATTATTATTGCCACCATTCTTGTTACTATTATCTTAATTTGTGTTATTGCAAGGTCCCAAGATTTTCATTTTATAGCTGCTGTGCTTTTACTATTTTTCATTCTTTTAGCAATGTTGCATCATAGCTTGCTGCTTTCTTCATTTTGTGATGTTTTTTAAAACCTCTTATATATTCTGTCATTGTGTTTATCTCCTTGCCTATAAAAGCATTTTTTGCATCTTACTTGAAAAGTGTTCTAGAAATAAACTGTAATAATATCATAATCATAAACATAGTTAAGATACTGGTTATAAATCTTTGCATACAAATCTGAATTAAAGAATGTGAGTGGTCTTCATTTTTCATAGCAGTAATAGTTATGTTCTGCTTAATGTTTTGTTGTTCTTTTTGGAGTGATGTATCTCTGATGTTACTCATCAAGTTTGTAAGATACTTTCTATTTTACTTTGGTTGTGGGGATAGACTACTTTTTGTATAATAAATGAGGCAATGGGACTTGCTTCTTCATAATAAGAACGTTGATATTACAAAGACAATAGAGGGATGTTAATGCATCTCTTAACGTAGCTCACATACAAGCATGTGCAATGTTGCACAGGGAGGCTCACACATGCATATGCACACACACACACACACACACACTTCTTTCTATCTTGTGATGTCCGAAAAAGTCCATTACAAACTTACAAATTCCACCATCTAATTTCATCTTATTGATTTGTAGTCAAGAGCTCTCCATACCTCAGTGTATATCTAAATTAGATTGTGTTCCTCTCCTCAAAGTGAATTAACCTGAGACCGGTCGCTCCAACCTGCTGTTTCCACAACAAGATATATCAACTATTAACCTTTTTGCTTTATCACTGAATCACCAGAAAAGGACTAAAACAAAGGAGAATATCAACAAAAAGAGACTGCAAAAGAGCAATTGTCATAGCAGTTCAATACAGTAACGTTTCAACATTTCAATTTAAAAGAACATGTAAATGTATTAAACATATAGGTGATTATTTGCATGAAGCCTGACTATGTGTTGTTGATATTTGGTTTCTAGGCTTTAATTATGTCACTTCCAACAGCATACAGCAAGCTAAGCAACAATGTCTTTAAGGAGTGACATAACAAATTACCAATGGTGAAACTGAAGAAATTAAAGTGATAGTTTGGGATTTTTGAAATGGGGCTTCATGAGATATTTATCTATAGTCAGTGTATTACATACAGTAGATGGTGGTTGGCACACTCCCTGTTTGCAGAAACAGAACCAGTGAGCACCCCAGACACTCAGCAATACTTTGCTGTAAAGCGAGGGTTGAAACCAAAACATATTTTAGCCATCCAAAATAGGCCAACCTAAAAAATTCAATATCAGTGGATGATATATTTAAGATATTTTAACCACTCTATCTCACTGCCAGAAAGCCCTTTTCTTTGGTACTACATGTTTTTGACCACATAACTTCCGTATTACTGTGCCTCTGCAGCTGTATTACTCCGCAGGTCCACTGTGGTCAAAAAATTCTGTTGCAAGATCAGACATTAAAAAAACTTTATGTTTTGTAAATACCAGTATTTCAGAGATGCTGCCTGCTTGTGTTTTTCTGTACTGTTTAAACAAAAGAAAAAATCCAGGTTATCACACCGCACACATTTCCAACACATTCTAATCCCAAGTCATCACATGTTGCAGCTTTGCAGAGTACACATTATGCTCTAGGTATCCTTCTGCATCTGCTGTTTACACTCCAGGATGCTGCTACCCTGATGTCAGCACAGGCACATGGTGGGATTACACAGCACATAGCACATGGCAACCAACACAGGGACGTCAACAAACGCACATTGTGTAATGGATGGTTAAGATTAGGGGAAGGAGGCATTTGGTAAGGTATAGGAAAAAATTCCGTCACATTCAAAGCATACAACTGACTATTGCTTGAAAGTGCAGGGTTTGTTGGACCCGTCCACTGACCCTTCTGCCGGCCCAATAGGTGCCCTCACACTCCTTATATTACATTGTTACCTGCACTGTTTCAGTCTGACACTGTGTTCATGCAACAGTTTTCATCCAGCCATGTTTTCAACTGGCACCGCTGTCAGCTTTTCATGTCAGCGCAGTAGGCGCCATCCGGCCATTCAGCGGAGTAAAATAACACCCAGACCAGTCATAGACTGTATATAAAGATGGATAGCATGACACCCCAAAGTGTAACTTTTCAATCTGGATCGCCCCCTGGTGTATAGGTCATGAAGCCCGCCCCTCCATATTAGTGAATGGACATAGGCCAAACTAAAAACTCAAAGTACACGCCAAATAAAGTTTTCCCAAAGATGGTTTCTGTCACAGAAGGTAGTTCTCATCATCTAGATGTTTGTTCAAGTGATAAATTATTAAAGTCTACAAAAAGGGGAATTTTCCACCATGATTGACAACTGTTACAACCAATCTGTGCGCTCGCATTCAATGGAGCTGCTCGCGATTGGTTGCTTCTTTTATAATGTCATTACTGTCAGCCTTTCAACCTCAGACAATCCTATCGCATTTCATGTGGATGTGACAGGTTCCATCCAGCCGTCATGTAATAACTCCTTGAACAGCTTTGCCCAGCTGTGTGCTTACCTGACACTGTCCAGCAGCGTTTCATGCATTCATTAAAGTTTGCTTTTGGTGCCTTGATCTTACACCAAAGTGTTGTTAAAGCTGTGGTATTTTACGAGTTTGGATTGAGAATGGGCTGGTTTCTATACACCTCCACCTGCTGACTTTGTGTGGTGATTGTGAATGCTCTGGTTAATAAATGTAAATAAATTGTGTTTTTTGATGATAAAAGTTTTATTTATTTTGTTTGGTTTCTACAGCTAGCCCCTTCAGAATTGCCCAGTTGTTTCAGGCACTGTTGTTTTTTTTAAGGGGCCTTTTACTTTCCCCCGATTTAGTGGAACAGCACCCTCTCTGTGTTTGTGCGCAAGCACACTTTGACTCTCACAGACAGACTTATTCAAATCTATTTGAAGTCAAACTATATGACTGGTAAAGGAGAGATAATATAAAAAACATTACCCCGGCTAAAATATATAATTTTTATTTTTAATATGTTGTTTTTTTTCTCTAAAGCCATGTGGAGACTCCCAGAAATTATCTTGCAACCCCCTTGAGGGTCAGGACCCCCAAAATGAGAACCATTGCGTAGAGCAATGGTTTACAATAGTATATGTATTACATACGAAATAAAAATAAAAACAAAAAATAGTCAGTTGATTTAGAGATGAAAAATGATCAGTATAAACAGATTTTTTATGTGTAAACTCCTCACACAACACTCATCCAAAAGCTGAAGAGCTGCCATTACACCACACAAAACATTTTCAGTGAATGTTACCATTTTACCAGAGCATGCATTATAGATGAGGGAGCTGTGCTGTGGCAGAGGCAGGGGAAACATTATAAAACACATCACACAAGCTGAGATGAATAAAGAGAGGTAGCGAGAGGGCAAGAGGGAAAGAGGAGGAACACTAGTCATTCACACTCACACACAGACACTCTCTCTCTCTCTCTCAAACACACACAAACACACACACACGACTTTTCCCATTACTGTTGTCACTGTTTCAGAGTTTTAAGTTGCCCTGCATTCTCCTGTCGTACAGTCAAGGATTAACTGCCCTGCATTCAGCCTCCTCTCTCTTGTCCTCTCCTCTGTGTCCCTGTAGGTTCACAGCATTCAGCATGCACTGAAATAAGGTAATGTGCTCGCTCACTCAGTCTCTGCCTGCTGTGCAACTAACTGTGATAAAGACATCAGTTCATAAGTGCACTGGGCATGTTCTCCTGAGAAATCATATTTCCGAGGAAAATTTGATCCCAGGCAGCATCAAACCCTCAGCAATGTATCAAAGGTGTGTGGGATAAAACTTAGTTACATCAGAGACACACTCCTCCTGACCTCTCTGAACCTGCTGAATGAAGATCTGCTGCCAGAAAAGATTGGTACACAGTTTTCCTTGCATGTATGTGAGAGACAAAGAGAGGGATGTCACATAATTCTTTAATAACATAAAGAAAGAGTGTGTGTGTGTGTGTGAGAGAGAGAGAGAGAGAGAGAGAGAGATACAGCAGCTAATAACGCTGTGTTCTTGTCTTGGTGGCAGAGGCAAGAGGCAGCTGCAGGTAAGCTACGTTTCTGTCTGTTCTTTTCAAAGTGGCTTGTTTTGGGCTCATTAGCTTAAAAAGCAAATCCCAGTGGAGCGGGGGGAAGTTTCCATAACAAAACAAACATTCTATAAAAAAAGGTATAATGAACTGACAAGCCAAATTCCCTCAATGCCTTCATTAAAAATATCACGAGGTGATGTGTGAGCATAGACAATGCAGCCTCAGAGTGCTTGGCGGAGGCTCAGATTCTGCCTCTGTCTGCCTGTCTGTCTCTCCACATTAAAGCTTACTTTGTCAAACCAAAAGAAGATGCATCTGATGACAAGCTGGGGCACAGTATGATGTAATATTATATGACATGCACACCAGGGTGAGACTTTGAGAATGGAGTTTCTCATCTTTTACTCATCAGTGTGGCTTTACCAGCCAAAGCAGTTTAGTTGTCCCAGCCCATTCTCATTACGAGCTTGTTAAATACGTCTGCTCACACACATCAGTGCTTTCAGTGGTAAGATCAGCTTTCATCTTGATCAGTTTTTGTGAAAATTCTAGGAATTCTTCCGTTTTTGGAAACCTGTCTGAACCTGTGTTTTTCTTTCTGCTTCAGACCTGCCAAACTCACCAGCCCTTGCCAGCCACGTCCACCTTTCATCTCTGACATAATACCAAATTCCCACCCAAAGATGGCACCTATGTACTCATGTATGCTGGTGAAGGCTTTGCATACAAACACCCCAGTGTATGAAGCACGCACTCTTCCTGCAATAACTGACTACAACCACCACAACCACCGGTCTTCGGCACGCAACTCTGAAGACAGCAAGATGTGAGTCATGTCATGAGTGCCTCAAGTGGTTGATTTGGAATTGTATTTCATGTGCCCCCAATCTAAGAGGCATACACAACTGAAAAATATTACCAAACAAATCTTATCTTTTTAAATGAGAAATAAGAGAACAAAGGGGTGAAGAAATGAACAATTTATCAATAAATCATGGATATTTAAATTCCATATTTCCACAGAGGAAGTGATACTTACAGAAGAGACCCACAACATGGAGTGTCTAGAGAGTTTAGATTCTTAAAGACTACAGCTTCATCCCTCCTCTGCAGAAAGTAATTTTCAGAAGATGATTGATGTTGGGAAGGGTCTCCCAGAAAGGAGAACATTGAGGCTGGATGACCCATCGAGACTTGGTCTGCTTGCTGTGGCACCATGTGTCACAAAAATGGTAGAATTTTAACTTGTGGTGAGATTCAAACTGGAGGGAATGAAACGAACCAGTGACCAACTAATGTAAGTCTCTGGGATATCTGTGAAGAAAAAATGCACTCTGTTGCCATGCAAAATCCAAATAAATGTCTTTTTTTCAAGATGGACTGCACATTTTACAGTGGCATTAGGATTGGGGGCAGGAGGCACTGTGTAATAATGATAGTATTTCATCATCTTGATATGCCACAACACACATACACAGGTTAATAGGTGGCAGATAAAACTATCATGATTGTGTTTAGTAGAGGCAATTCTTGCCAACACAACTAGTTCATTCCGGCTGTGTTCTCACCTGGCACTGTCTAACTGCATTTCATGCTGACACCAAAGGTGGCTTTAGTGGGGCACCCAATCGCTCAGTTGGTAGAGCAATTCTAGCCTCGGCAATTTGCTACATGCCATCCCTTCTCTCTCTCCTCCTTCCAAGCTTAAGCTGTCTTATCTCCAATAAAGGCAAAACCCTAACCCAGTATTTTATGAGTCGGAATGGAATCAGCTTGATATATACTGGCCGTGTGTAATCAGGAACAGGTAAACTGAATTGCCTTGATGAGGTGGGCATGACTGTTGCTGAGGAGCAGGAAACCAGGGTGAATGGACAACTACTGAATTGGAGCTGGGTGACTGGACAGGCAGAAGTGAGTGTGTGACCAGAAATACAGAAGTGTGACAGTACAAAGCTCTCCACTGTCATATAGAAGTGTATAAAGCAGAGTACTGCTGAACTAGAGAGCTCACAGTTGAATTTACCTCTATCTTAGACAGAGCAAACTCCTCAATTTCAGATGTACCTCTGAAGGATTGCATCTCTCTGCCAGCTCAGAACTTACAACCATTACTCTTGTAAAACCCTCTTCGGAGCCCTTAAGATAAACTAAAATATGCTGTGATTAAACTACAAGAAAGACTGAGCGAAAAAGCCTGACATTTGAGAGTAGTGAGATTTCACCTGTAGACAGTATTGTATCAGATATTTGCTCCTCTACTCTACGCAGCGAATAGCAGCCAGCAAGACTGTGAGCATGTTCAGGCGCTTCAACAAAAAAAAAAAATCCTCTTCATTTGGAATTCAACTCTGGGCGTGGATTTCATGTTCTGCTGGAGGTAACTGACTCATCTTATCAAACACCATGTTTCACAGGCCTGCCAGGAGACAGACAGACAGACAGATAGTAGCTGATAACAGAGCATCTATTAGCTGCGTGTTGACGCCTCCAGATGCCCCCCATGAGAACGACACAGCAGCCAGATGATCGTCTCGCCCACAGACCCAATCTCTATTGCCTAATGTTGTGTTGTGCAATCATTAGATATGGTAATGAGTGTGTATCTCATTGCAACACAGTGTACTGTATATGTGTGTGTGTGTGTGTGTGTGTGTGTGTGTGTGTGTGTGTGTACAGTCTTGTACTGTAATGTTCCAGATGCACAACTTGACACATGTACCAGATTAAAGTAGACTTCTGAGCAGGCCCAGAAGTCTACTGGTATATGCCTACTTAAATCTGCCTCAAACACACACTCTAAAAAATAAATCAGGGCCTTAGTAAATATCACAATAATAAAAAGATATACTAACTTAATAAAATCTCTGAAAATCACTTAAGTGCTTATTTGAGTTGGACGTACTAAAATAAATGCTTAAAAATCCAACATTTAAATTTGTCTTATATTTACATCTATTATTTAAGTTTTCACAAAAAGAAATGAGTATTTGAGTAATGAATTATATTTTTAAGATATCCATAATATTTTCTGGAAATACCAGTGAGAATATTTATTTAGTATGGAGCAATTATACCAATCAATTTCAAGAAGGTTGTGAGAAGGTTGTCTTATGCCAAACATCATGACGTGCGCCATTTGCGCGCAAAGAAAGATTCATGGGAAATCTGTTCTGCTTTTTGCAACAACACGGGGCAAGCAAAGGTCTAAGAGACACCTCGGTGAAAATCACTTGAACGACTATACCCGGTAAGTAGAGCGCCAGCAAAATTTAAATAAATAGCGACCCTATCTTCCTGCACCTAACTTGTCGCCACCATGCTGTTGTACTTTAGCTAGCTTTGTTAACAGTTTTCTAGCCACCTAGCCACCAAATTGCTCAGTTAACACACGGTTCATTCAGCTAACACACAGTTATTACAGCTAACATCACCAAAAATGGGTGAAAAATGAATAATTTATTCGTATTTTAGCGCATCACAACATGCTCAGACATGACCAAATTTTTCATCAGTATATGCTGAACAGGCGCAGAGAGGTCGGGGAGGGTAAATATGCTCCGTGTTTCTGTGGCTTAACAAACACAGCTCAATGTTTCTGTGGCTACTGGTTTAACCATGATGAGGGTTGCATCCATGGATAAAAACGTGAGTGACTAAAGACAGATACTGCATACTGCATACTGTATCCTTGGCGGTCCTGCAGCTGTAACTTGGCACCTGCGGCCTGGCAGCTGAGGGGGGCTTGTTTTTTCACCGTCCACCTCTGCGGTGCACAGCTCCACGGACATGGACGGTTCCCTCCGGTGTGGTGTCAGACCAGATCCCCCTCGGGTTGTGTCTCTCCTGCTACTTTTCCTCTGGAGCTCTGGCCCGTTTGAAAGGAGAAGGACGCCTGTATGTGGAAAGACGTTGCCTCAGAGATGTATAATGTGTATTATAGAAGAGAAACACATGTCAGGACCGCTGATTTTCAGCCTCCTTTCATATTTAATGGGGTTGGGGCAATACCTGTAATATTCTCAGCTGTCAAGATTTTTTATGAAATTTCTGGGGGAACACTTGATAATACCTAGAGCGAGTAAAGGTTGATTTTTTTTGTCAAGCAGGTTAAAAATTTTAACGTCTCTCTTTTAACGCAAACACATAACAACAGAGAAGGTAAATGGCATCTATTTATAATGTACAGAAGGATTAGGGTTAGGATTTCGGATTAAGGTGTTTGAAACAAAGTTCCTGGCATGTTTAGACAACACTATTTCATGCTTTTCATGTGCAAATAGACCTTTCTTTTCCCCCATATTGCATGAAACCTGAACTAAATTAATAAATAATAATTTTATATTTTAGAAGTTTTTATAAGTTTTTTTTATAATATATTTATATTTGATGTGTATATTTTCCATTTGTTATAGTTGTAGATTTAATTTACACCAATGTGTAAATCTAATAGGGTGTCATTTCAATAGATCTCTGAGATAAAACATTAGTCCAAAAACTATGTACATTAAAGGAAACACTGTTTACCCTCCTTTTTAAGGTGGCAGCCCATTGGTTATTTTGTCTGTTTTAAAAAAAAAAAACAAATTTGGGACCACAGCAGTAGTATTTGTTCAGGTTGTCCACTTTATGTCCTGCTAGTTAGTAGGTGGTATTTGTCTTGTGACATGCAGGTTTAGGGTGAGCTCTAAACAGTTATCTTTACAATGTCTGCAGGATGCTGCTGATGGATCTGCCAGTGTTCAAGAGTCGGAAGATGAGGTGATAAAGATTTATCAGCTGCAGAACCAAGATGGGTCAGTCGATGTCTGGATTGTGATTGAGGGCAGTACTGTCCTCAGCAGTCTTGGGGATCTTAACAGAGCCTGCTGCTATCTGTTGGGCATGACTTACGCATTAGATCCGGGATACCCCAAAAGCCTCAAATACAGTTTTGAAGTATTCCAGAAAGTGCTGCTGGAGCTGGATTCTGGAAACCTTTCCAACAAGGTTCAGAGACTGAAGAATTACCTCTGTATGTAGTTGCTGATACAGAGAGAACAAGATGCTCTCTTAGTGAGGGAATTTTTTATTGGCAAGGTTTACCTGTCTGAAGTTTAGAAGTTTTAATGTGTGAATATTTACATTAGTCTTGATGTTTACATAAAAGTTGCAACATTTCGATTATGGTGCATTTTAGCCATATGCTGCATTCATTTCAGCCTGATGCTCACATGGACATTGTCACATGCTCAATGGCGAGAATAAACCATGTTAGAAATTAGACTAGATAATATACCAGTTTGTGAAATGCGAGTTGAGAAATCTCAAGAGTCTGCTCTGTTCTGATGTTTTATATTTGTCAAAATAGACAAATAAATGTTTAATGAAAAATGTTCGTGTGTAGAATTTGCTTTGTTTATTATTTTGTTTCATATACTGACCTGAAGTACTCCTGGATTAAACAGTAAATACATTTTTAAAAAATTAAGTGTTAAAATGTAACATATTTATTCTGATATTTGACAGTCCGGTATGAATTACGTTCTATTAAAAACATTAAGTAAATGTAGCAGATTTGTTTTGTTAAATCTCATTTTCAGTTGCATCTACGTAACATTTTAATTATATCTATTCATTTTTTTGAGTGGTTTGAACTAAGGGTTACTATTGCATAGACTTAAAATTTTAATTATATCAACTCAATTTTATATTTCATGATACCCAATGTAGTTATTCAGACAGCTTCAATTTTTTAAATACATTTACTTAATTCATAAGGTAAATCAAAATGATTTCACAGCTTTCAAATTTACTCAATATTTTTAAGTGTAAAAATGTTACACAGATTAAATTGAGTAGAACATAGTTAAAGTTCTTAGTGCATCTGTATTCATCAAGCTGTTTGTGTGTCATTTGTGCGAGTGTTTGCAAGGTGCATCTCTCTCCTAATTGCATATGCACTTTAAGGAAGATCACACACATAATAGAAGAAAACATGATAACAGTGGTTGATTGTGTATTCTGCAGGATGTCATGTTGTGGGGAAAATTCTCCGACTTTTAAAAGGACGTGAATACAGAGCAGAGGGAATTTAAAAGAGCCATGAGGAAGACTGGAGGAGCAAAAATAAAGTGCATTTGTTTATCACTAAATTTGACTTAGAATTGGAAACAAAAATCAAGTATTTAGGCTTTTATTAATGAACATAATATCTTGGTTCTGAAACACAAAAGACTATTTGACAGATTCAGGTCTTTTATCAAACCAGAATTTGATCATAAGCAAAAGAAACTTAAGGAAAAGAAATTTCTGTGTTTTCTGGAGACATTTTACTTCTCAGTGCGTCTTTCATTTGCCTTGTATCGTTTGTTCAGCCCCTTTTCATTCTGAACTTGTCAAATAGCTCCCCTCTGTCAGTGTTTTTGAAGTAAGTATGTGACGTCAAAAGGCACCTTTTGCGTGGTTCGACTCCAGCTTTGGCCCTTCGCTGCGTGTCGCCCCCTTCCTCTCTCCCACTTTCATGTTTCAGCTTTCCTATCAATTAAAGGTGTAAAATCCCAAGATAATCTTTAAAAAAAAAGAACACCCAGGCCCTGTTACTGAGACTGATGTTCCCATTTTTAAAGCAAAAAGCACTTTTTGCCCTAACACTGACAATTCCTCCATGCATACTTTTTGTAGAGTTTATTAGAGTTTCTTATTTGCTGGTTTCAGACACGTTTTGCTATAATAAAAACGTCTCCTACATTACAACACTTTACCGAAAGGACACACCTTGCTGCTGACGTACTGAAAGAGAGAGTAAAAATAAAAGAAATTCTCTGTTACATGCATCACTTAGCAGTCAGCCCACTCTGCTGCAATAATAATCCGGTTTTTTTTTTGTTAAATAAAACACTGGCATATTTTAAAGTCAGATCCAAATCTCTCTTCTAATTTTGTAGACCCCCCTCTTTTTGTAAATAAAGGTGGGAAAAACTTAAGAGATCTTTGGGCCTTGAGGGCTTGCATGCGTTGGGAAAACCACCAGAAAACTAAAATAAAGGATCAGTGAACATAAAAGCACAATACGCAGAAACAATAAGGACTTATAGCAGTGCATTTCACTGTTAAGTTCTGTTTTGTCCAGTGTGGTGGCAATTTAACAATGAATTCACAAACTTATTTAGGAGAGTTTAGAGTTTTATTGCAATATTCAGGTAAACATTTGCAGACAGACCTTCTATAGCTAGTCTGCCAAGAGATAAGGAAAAGAAGTTCACAAGTTCATTCTCAATATTTGTGCTGGCAGTCGTGTGGTGTGTTTCATAAACATGCAGCATTTGGTATAAACTTCCAGAGTTTTGTCTGAACCGTCTATGTTTACTGTAAACCGAAAGTCACAACCCACAACTCAGTATCAATAACATGTTTTTGTGGCAAAGCCTTGTTCTGTCACACAAAAACAGACACATGTGCAGCACCTTTGGCTGCCTTAGCTGGTAAAGTCACAGATGTCGAGAATTGCTGATGCACTAGTCTTGCCTTGTTTCACAAAATAAAAATATCAAAAAGAAGAAGAATATGCAAAATAACTTGCAAGTAAAGATGTCAGTTACAAATAGTGGATTAAAAAGTAATATATTTCCCTCTAAAAAAAACAGTGTAGTTAAAATATAAAGTTGCAGTTAAAGTACAAGCATCTTAACCTTTACTTCATCATCAGAAACAAAAAAAAATCATCCTAAAATCTGTTTCACATAAAAACATGTGGCTAAAAACAACATTAAACCAAAAATAAAACCATACTACAAATCACATCAGACATTATAAAACGAGGATGCAACAAATCAAATACACATTTGGTCTGTTATTATAACTAGACAGTCTCCACAGTAGAAAAGCACAAATACTTTTAGAATTGGTGCTACATGAGCAGAGTAAACAGCGAAAAAGAGCAGTGACATTGCTGAAAAGCCAGAAAACCTACAACTACCAAAATGGATTGCCCTGAACAATGCTTCTACTGGTGGGTGACGTAATGCAAACTTGGCTGTTGTTTCACAGTAAAACATATGGTTGCCAGCTAGTAACAAACACAAGTCTTGAATTAGAGTTAAATGTTATGATAAATATTTTTCTGAAAATATTGTCGGTGAGAAATAGGAAACAGTAAGATAATTTTGTTTCATGTCAGTTTTACCAGTCTTACCAGTCAGTTATCAGTTTTTTCAGCTTCTGTTTAACAATACAGGAAACAGTATGATGCCACTTCCTGTTGACAAACTCTCATATAACAGCTAAATGAGACATTGAAATATGTTTCTGAAGCCATTCCAGGGAGAGAAATAAGTACTGCAGTAACAGAATCTTGGTTTATATTTGATCAGCACTGTCCAGAGCTTAGATCAGGCCCAAAAAAACAGGCTCGACCCTTCATTTTCCCACACAGTTTCTGTCCAAGACCGACCTGAGCCCCACCCATGGCAGCAGTTTTGGGCTGAGCCCGATTAAAAACCTGAATTTGTACTTTAAATATAGGCTTATGGTATATTACATTTTATACATTATGAAAGAAATATTTTTGATATTAAATCATGTTTAACAAGCCAAGGGTTGGCGTGTTTCCTCGAACCACTTCTCCTATTTCTCTTCCTTCTATTATACTGTCATCTTGTGCATGGCAGTTTAGGCAAAGCAGGCTGCATCACTCGATGCATCTAGTTCGCACGGCGATGGTGATGAAAACTAAATGTTATTTACATCTCTTCCACTACCGAGGACGGAGAAGGAAAAACTGCAAACCAATTTCGCCTTGCAGCCCCCCTTTCTTTTTCTCTTGTTTTCTGTCCCTCTCTCTCCCCCGCTTCTCCACGTTCTATCGCCTTCACTGTCTCTCCACCCTCTTTTTCCCTCTTTCCCTTCTGATTCAGTCCATTAAAGCTCCTACCAAAGTGTCATTTAAGCATGACATAGTTTACAACAGTTTCATAAAAATATGAACTAAATAAACATTAATTTGGCAAGACCCCGGCCCAATCCTGTGAGTTTGGTCTGAATTTGAAAGACAGAGGTGGCTGTCTTTCTCGATCTGATTTTATACACCTCGTCTGTGGTGTGTCAGTACTTCAAACAAAAGCTCTACAGCCTGCAAAAATTTTAGCTGAGAGATGAGCAATGAGGTCTGGGCTCTAGCAAAATGAAGAGAAGATCACAAAGCTGGTAGAAAATCAGCAAAATTATTGCTTTAATCTTTTCTTTTACAGTCAGTGTTTGACCCAGGCACTCAGACTACTTAAAAGCTATGCTGATATAAAAAGTTGACAGACTGAGGAGCCAAAAAATTCCTCAACCTGTTCAATCAAGCCTTTGGGACTAAATCTGATGTGTGATGGCACACGCTGATATTCTCAGAATAAAGTGTGAGAGGGGTCAGACATAACACCTGCCAGAGACAACATTCTTTCAGTATTTGAAAACAAATCACAGTGCTTGACCCACAATCTTTGAGCTGATCTGTTGCAATTTCAGTTTTGCGCTAAACAGAGAGAGAATTCCTCGGAGACGTCCGAACCACCACCATTGGCCCCAGAGAGGGAACCGTCCACCTCCGAGGCAGAATCCACGACGGCACCCCCAGACAGCTCGGAAACAGGAGAAGAGCGAGGGACAGAGTCGGAACCCCCACGTGCCAAGGCGAGTCTGGAGGGTTGGTCAGGATGCAGGCGATGAAACTCCTCCACGAGTCGCGCATCCAGGATCTGGTGAGCCGGGACCCACGACCGTCCCTCCGGCCCGTACCCCTCCCAGTCCACGAGGTACTGTAGCCCCCTCCCACGACGGCGAGAGCGGAGCAGGCGGTGCACCGTGTAGGCAGGAGCCCCATCAATGGTGCTCCAGGAGCAGCCCGGCGGTCTCCTTAGCAGAAGAGAGATTGGGCAGGGGCACGAAATGAGCCATTTTACTGAACCGGTCCACCACTGTCAGGATTGTGGTGTTGCCTCCTGACAGTGGCAGACCAGTTACAAAGTCCAGTGAGATGTGGGACCAGGGATGATGAGGCACAGGTAGTGGTTGTAGGTGGCCGGCAGGGGCCCGTCGTGGAGCTTTATTTTGATTGCAGACGGGGCATGCGTTAACGAAGTCTTTGGTGTCTTCATCCAAGGTAGCCCACCAGAACCGCCGTTGCAGGACCTCCTTGGTCCGTGCGATTCCTGGATGGCAGGTGAGTCGGGAGCTGTGAGCCCATTGCAGGACCTCAGATCTCAGCCCCTGAGGAACGAATAGGCGGTCCTCACACTGTAGCCCCGGATGAACCGCCTGTAGAAGTTGGCGAACCCCAGGAAACGTTGCAGCTGTTTGCAAGAATCAGGGACCGGCCAGGAGGTAACAGCTGAGACCTTAGCAGGGTCCATCTCCATGCGATTGTGGCCAATGATATAGCCCAGGAAGGAGACAGAGGAGGCGTGGAACTCGCACTTTTCAGCCTTGACGAAGAGGGAGTTTTCCAATAGGCGTTGCAGGACTGTCTGGACGTGATGTACGTGCTCTTGCTTGGAGCAGGAGAAGATTAAAATGTCATCCAGGTAAACGAACACATATTTATTGAGCAAGTCTCTGAGCACGTCATTTATGAGAGCCTGGGAAACGGCCGGGGCATTGGTGAGTCCGAAGGGCATCACCAGATATTCATAATGTCCAGTGGGTGTGTTAAACGCCGTCTTCCATTCATCCCCCTCTCGGATCCGAACCAGATGATATGCGTTGCGGAGGTCTAGCTTTGTGTAGATGGTGGAACCCTGGAGCAGTTCAAAAGCGGAGGCGATGAGGGGGAGAGGATAACGGTTCTTTATGGTGATGTCGTTCAGGCCCCTGTAGTCGATGCACGGCCTCAGGGAGCCATCCTTCTTGACGACGAAGAAGAACCCTGCACCAGCGGGAGACGAGGAGGGCCGAATGATGCCGGAGGCCAAGGCATCACCGATGTACGTCTTCATCGCCTCTCTCTCCGGTGCCGACAAGGAGTATAGGCGACCCTTGGGAGGAGCAGAACCGGGAAGGAGGTCGATGGCGCAGTCATATGACCGATGCGGAGGCAGCGACGTGGCCCTCATCTTGTTAAACACCTCCCGGAAATCATGGTACTCCGGGGGCACCTCAGAGAGGTCTGGAGTGGAGCAGGAACTGGCAGGCGGCGTGGGTGTGACTGTCTGTCAAAGGCAGATCGGGCGACAGGAGGGGCTCCAACCTAGAATGGACCCCGTGGACCAGTCTATGTGTGGGTTGTGACGGCGAAGCCAGGGGTAACCGAGGATCAGGGGAAGATTGGGAGACCTCAGAATGTGAAACCTGATGGTCTCGAGGTGCGTGCCAGACAGGAGCATCGAGATGGGTGTAGTCTGGTGAGTGACAGTCCCCAGACGATGGCTGTCCAGAGGGCTGGCCGGTATGGAACGGGGAAGGGGATCCAGCTCGATCTCCAGCTGCTGGGCGAGTTCCTCATCAATGAGATTAACATCGGCCCTGGAGTCAATGAAAGTGGCATGGCGAGGGTGTGAGAACCCTCCGCCAACAGGAGCTGGACGTGAAACAGGGGTCGTTGATCAGGGGCAGAGTTCAGAAATCGGCTCAGCAGGATGCCCCTCTCTACTGCTGAGCCCTCCCTTTTGCTGGGCATCAAGAGACAAAATGGCCGGCCTGGCCACAGTAGAGACAGAGGTTTCCCCGACGTCGTCTCTCACGTTCCTCTGGCGTCAGGCCGGTGCGTCCCACCTGCATGGGCTCCGCTCCTCCCGGAGTGGGTTCTGAAGGATGACCGGGGGCGGCAGGTGACCCATGCTGGCGGATGGAGGCCCGATGATCAGCTCCCTCCAGGCGCTGCTCTCTCCTCCTCGCCTGGATCTGTCTGTCCAACCTCGTGGTCAGCTCAATGAGTCCATCCAAAGAACTGGGGAGGTCGAACGAGACCAGCGCGTCCTTAATGTACGGAGCCAGCCCGTTGAGAAAGGCGTCACACTGGGCTGCCATGTTCCAGTCGCTTAGCCAAGCTCGGGTCCTGAAGTCTATGGCGAAATCTGCAACTGTCCGATTACCCTGTCTCTGGCTTAGGAGACCCCCTGTGGCGTCAGGTCCCGCTGGGACTGGTCCAAAAACCTTCCGTAGCTCCTCCGCGAAGGCCTGGAAGGAGGCGCAGGCTGGCGTGCCTCTCTCCCACTCCGCCGTTCCCCGCAAGCGTGCCCTGCCGGTGAGGTGGTTAATGGCGAAGGCTACTCTGGCTCCCTCTGTGGCGAAGGTATGCGGCTGAAGGGCAAACAGGATTGAGCAGTTTGTTAGGAATGGACTGCAGCCCTCGGGATCCCCGGCATATCGTTCTGGAGCCCCTACCCGGGGTTCGGATGCAGTGCTAGGAGATAGCGCCGGGGGTGGAGCAGGCGAGGCAGGAACTGGAGCAGGAGAGGCTTGATGCGTCAGCGTGGTAGCCATCTGTTGTACCTGGGTGGCTAACAGGGTTAGCGCTCGTTCCAGCGCCAAAGCTGATTGACGAGCTTCAGCCGCGTTGGAGGTGAGCTGAGCCTCGTGCTGCTGCAGCGTTCCTTCCATGCGGGCTAGGCGAGACTGGAGAGCGGTGTTCTCTGCTGGGTCCATGTCTGGCCAGATTGTACTGTAACGGGTGTGGTGTGGACCCAGATGCAGTACACCGGCAAACAGGATCAGTTGGTAATGACGTTTATTTAAACCAACACAGGCAAGGCACGAAGCAAAGTAAGACAGTACTGAATAAAATTCGTTCTTCGAGCGGAGCGCCCAAACACAGTCTCTGAGGAATGGACGGTGTGAAGAGACGAAGCTTACTGCACACGACGTCAGCGAGGAGGAAGCCTAGTAGTCCGACGAGCCGGCAGCACGTGTGGTGGTACCGTCGAGGAGAGAGCGGAAGAATGGTCGGAGACAGGCGGGGGTTTCGTAACCAGCTGAGCAGTCCGTGAATGCAGCAGTACCGACTGGGAACAGGCAGGAGAATCATCGGGGACAGGCAGAGGAGTCGTTACCAGTAGAGCAGATCACTTCCAGAAACGCTGAAGCAGAACACGTGGTCGAGGACAGAAGGCAGGTAGGTTTACCAGGGATCAGACGAGGAGAGCAGGTCGGGGACAGGCAGAGTCGGCTTCGTGAGTTCAGGCAGAAAAACGCTGGAAAGTCTTGCATAATGCGGTAGAACAATCTGGTGGAGAGTGAGTGTGCTGGAGAGGCTTATATGCGGGACTGATTGCTGATGAGCTGCAGCTGAGAGGTGAGTGAGCCGAGCTGGCAGAGGAGGTGGGCGTGGCTAGCAGGTAGAGTGGAGCAGAGGGAGGGTGAGTGGAAAAGTACTGGCAGAGTGGCAGGAGGCTGATGAGAGGCAGGAACCGTGACACCGAGGAGTGTTGATCAACATGTTTGAATAGCATGCATACAGTCTGTGGGGACAAGTGAAACACAATGGCTGAAATGGAATCTCAGAACCCACTGGCTATCTTCACAGGCAATTAACTATATTCAGTTCTTCATTTTCTCTGATTAATTAATTACAGATACCAGTTTAGCCAATATGACTGGCACATGGAAGAGGACGTCTTGGCTTGGATATCCGCTGGCTACAGAGAGGCTTATCATTATTAAACAATAGGATGTTTGTTTGGTCCAAATGACCTTATAAGAAAATAAATGTTTAATGTTTAGTCTGTGTGATATGGACGGTAACTGGTTGAGGATATGAGTTCACTGAAAAACCAAAAGCTGAAATAAGTGAATTTCTCTCACACCACTCCACCAGTCTGTCTGTACAATACTAATGAATAATAGGGTCACCTTTAGTGCCTAAAAATGCAACAGTGCAGTATCTTCCATAAACTTCCTTTTCAGTGTATTTGGAATATTGTCTGAGGGCAAGTTTCTGTTACAGATCTGCATAAAACGTTTTGATTTTCGTTTAGGTTTATTGGAAACTGGCCTTGTGTGAACAGTAAAGAGTAGAGTTGAGCTCTCACAACCCTGAGGTGCTCCTGAGTTACTAACAATGGAAATTAAAATGACTGATTTAACTTTAAGTATCTGTACTCTATTTGTAGTGGTGGTGGTAATTTGTGACTAGTCTGTGGCATTTGGGTGTATATCCTGTATATCCAGTTTATTTGCAAACAAGCCTCATTGTCTGCTGCAAATGTTAGTGGCATTGGCAGGCTGTGGCAATCAGTGGCATCTTGCCATGGCGGCTCCTGGCAGCTACTGGCATCTTGTGGCAACTAGCATCACCATGCGGCATACTAGCGGTACTGGCTCGGCAGTAAGGGCATGCCCCCATCCACCCACTGTCAGCAAGGGCAGGGACAAATTTGCTGTCTGCGTGACAGGTCAGCTGCCCCCCCAGCACCTATTATTAGATATGTAGAAATTAATACATGACAGCAACTTCAATACTCCAAGTGGAAATATCAACTAATGAATAGAATAAAAAAGTTGGCTACATGTTTACATGTCTTTGGAGCCATTTTGTGGCTTTTGTAATACTAATTCTTGAGTTTATGCTTTTGAGTTTTAACACATGCAGTACCAGAATCCCACACTGGGTGGAGCATTATTTATTGGATTTTTTTTTCCCTGAGTCAAGTCAATAATGAAAAAGTTAGTGTAGCAGGACGTTTTTTGTGTTAGTGTATATTTTTCCTATGTCAATATCCGATGAGGTGACAGAGGGGAAAAACAAGCAAATTAAATAGGTTTTAACTTAAGGTTGAGTGAACTGGGAAATAATTGAAATTGAAATACTTGTAAGCATTAGAAATGTTTCTGGTGTTTGGCGCCCAGTGCCTTTACATTAAGTTGATAAATAGTCACCACACACATTTGAATTTATACATTTTCAGCTGTGTCATTTGTTTTGTGGTGTAAATACTCAGTAAAAAAAACATTAAAAACAATGATAACGTGCTTTATAAACAATCACGCTGAAACTGATTTACGGCAGCTGACCTGTCATGCAGACAGAACATTTGTTCCCACCTTCGCTGACAGTGGGTTGATGGGGGCGTACCCTTACTGCCAAGCCAGTGCCACTAGTATGCTGCATGGTGGTGCTAGTTGCCACGAGATGCCAGGATCTGCCACGGCAGGATGCCGCAGATTTTCACAAAATGCCACAAGATGCCAGTAGCTGCCAGGACCGCACACAACACTGTGCAGTCCGTTATTACTGTTGATATACACTGCTCAAAAAATCAAAGGGAACACATAATCATGACAGTGTATCTTCAAGTCAGTCACACTTCCGGGATATCAATGTGTCCAGTTAGGAAGCCATAATGATTGTGAATCAATGTCACGTGCAAATGGAACAGACAACAGGTGGAAAGGAGAGGCAATTAGCAATACAACCCCTATTAAAGAATGGTTTTGCAGGGGATGGCCATAGACCATTTCCCTCTCTTCATCCTTTCTGGCTGATTCTTTGCTAGTTTTGCATTTTTCCAGTGCACTCGCCACTAGTGGTAGCATGAGGCGGTATCTGCAGGCCACAGAAGTTGCACAGGTAGTGCATCCCCTTCAGGACGGCACATCCATATGCACCATGGCCAGAAGGTATGCTGTGTTTCCCAGTACAGTGTCAAGAGTGTGGAGGAGATACCAGGAGACAGGCCAGTACACCAGGAGAGGTGGAGGGGGCCGTAGGAGGACCGTTATCTGCTCGTTTGTGCAAGAAGGAATAGGAGTAGCACTGCCAGAGCCCTCCAGCAGGCCACTCGTGCATGTTTCTGCCCAAACTGTTAGAAACAGACTTTGTGGCGCCCTGTTCTCCTGACAGATGAAAGCAGGTTCACACTGAGTACATGTGACAAACATGAGAGAGTCTGGAGACGCTTTGGAGAACATTCTGCTGCCTGCAACATCCTCCAGCATGAATGGTTTGGGAGTAGGTCAGTGATGGTCTGGGGAGGCATATCCTTGGAGGGCCACACAGACCTCCATGTGCTAGCCAGAGGTACCCTGACTGCTGTTAGGTACAAGGATGAGATCCTCAGACCCATTGTCAGACCATATGCTGGTGCAGTGAGCAATGGGTTCCTTCTGGTGCATGACAATGCCCAGCCTCATGTGGCTGGAATGTGTCAGCAGTTCCTGGATGACAAAGCATTGATGCTATTGACTGGCCCACCCGTTCCACAGACCTGAATCCAATCAAGCACCTCTGGGACATACGAGCATACAGGCTCGTGGAGGCCATCCACACTACTGAGCCACATTATGAGCTGTTTTGAGGAAATTAACAGAAGTTGGATCATCCTGTGATGTAATTTTTCCACTTTGATTTTGAGTATGATTCTGAATCCAGTGCTCAGTGGGTTACTGATTTGGGTTTCCGTTGATCATTCTTTTATTATTTTGTTGATTTGTTTTGATTTTGTTGTTTTGTTGATTACACTCTGTAATCAATAAAGATTTTAAACTGGAATATTTCATTTATCGAGATCTGGGATGTGTGATTAAGTGTTCCCTTTATTTTTTGAGCAGTGTATATTCAAGGAGCCATAATGAAGCGATGGTCATGATATTGTAACCCTACTTCTATTAACACAGGCAGAGCCCTCTACTGGACTCTTTAGGTAATACTCCTCTAATCATGACCACCTATTCAAACACTGAGAAAAGCATAAACAAAGCCAGCCAATCAGAACATGCATACCCCACAGTTAAATGGCTCTTTGGTAGAGGGCTCCACCTGAGCTTATTGAACTGGGTTACTATATCGTAACCTTCATTCTGCCTGTAGGGTTGCAAACATCACCACTACAAAATGTGACATTTTTTTAGTATGGTTGGCTGAGTTAGGTGGACCAGATGGTCTATCAAGGAAGCTCAGGAGGCAGAGTTCTGAGCAAAAATGCAGTGATTTATCAACAAAAACTTGCAACAGAAACAGAAGAGCAAAAGTCCATGGAAGCAACTGGGGCAAAATCAACTGAAAAAGAAAAACCACAGCCTCTCAGCAAGCTGCAAACAAATCCTCACCCCAGTCGATGCCCAGGTGTCCTAATAACCTCTCCTGGCTCCACCCTAATTGGACTCATCCACTGCAGAGGGGTAGGGTAAGTCAGGAGAGGAAAATAAGAATAAAACTCATCCTAGAGGTCAGCATCAATATTTAACTGGCAAAACTGGTACACCAGTATCACTTCATTCCTTTGCCTAGGATGATCCATAATCCCCATATCCTCTGTTTGTCACCAAGGCCTGATCACAGCCACAGCCAGAGGAACTCAGGCTGATGAGCCCTCCCCCTCTCTCCTCAGCCCACGCTGCAACAATCACAATGACCCTGGTGAACAAAGATAAATAAACCAGGTGACAAAAATATACAAAAACAAACACAGAACATGATTTAAGAAAATCCAGTTTTGGCGAGTCATTTCAGTGGGAAAAATGGAGATAAAACACTTAATTGGCAGCTTCAGTCTGACTAACAGGACACAGGTGTCCTAATCAAGCTTTAAGTCAGTGACTGCTATTGGGGATCAGGGCATGGGAAAGGATATATAGAGAGAACCCTTTCACACTGTCTCATACATGGTAAATGGTAAATGGACTATACTTGTATAGCGCTGTTCTAGTCTTATTGACCACTCAAAGCGCTTTAACACTACATGTCACATTCACCCATTCACACACACACACTCACACTGGTGGCCGAGGCTACCATACAAGGTGCCACTTGCTACTCAGTAATCATTCACACACACTCACACTCCGATGACGCAGCATCAGGAGCAATTTGGGGTTCAGTATCCTGCCCAAGGATACTTCGACATGTTGTCGAGAAGAGCTGGGGATCGAATCGCTGACCTTTTGATTAGAGGACGACCCACTCTACCTCTGAGCCACAGCCGCCCCAATGACGTGTAGAAGACATGTTTTGTCTTCTACTGGACTCTTTGGGTACAGCGGGTGGAGCCTGATGAATGAAGGCCCTGTTACATAACATCAACCCAGCCACACTGATCCTGAGCGCTCAAAGGTTAGTCACCATAGCCCACCTACATCTTCCTCTGAGAAGTAGGGGGGCTCAGCCAGCCCAAGTGGTAAGAAGCCTAACTTGATGGAGCTTTGGCCTAACCTTGTAGGGGTCAAAAGACAAGCAGTAGACACCCTTCACACCACAATTCAAGGATCATGGAAACATGTTGGTGTATCACACCCAGAGGGGAGTCAGGTGACACACAGGCGATATACCTCCAACCGTTTCACAAGTCCTGTGTGGTTCCAGCAAGCACAGACCCCACAAAGGAGCCCAGACCCAACTTACTTAAAGCATGTCTGACAGTGGCACTCTGCCTCTCTTTATAATGTGGGGTCCATATGTATTTAAGTAGGCATGTCTTGATCTGAGAACACAGCTGGACAGAACTGGCCGTGGTGTTATTATATGCCATCAGACTGGCTGGCCGCACCTGCCACATCCACATGATACGCAGATGGATGACATTGCTTTAGAACCCAGACAGATGGAAATGGCAATCTGGCAAATCTGGTAATCGCCAGATGGGCTGACCCACGTTATGGGCCACAGGGCCATCATCAGCAATGTAGAAAAAAAATTGCAGGGAAAAAAAAACAGAACAAAGTCTTTCAGCAGCAGCATCTGATTAGGGGTTACATGGCCCCAAAAATGTAAATAGTCTAACTATGAAAGACAGGTGCTGTGGTACCGGCCATTGTCACCCCCCCCCCATCATGTAATGTCAGAGGTCAGGCTGGAGCGGTCAAGCGGGAAGTAAATCAAATCTAGGCAGATACGCATAATTGGAAATAAATACAAATTAGATGGAAGCAGGTGACCAAAAACGAAAAGGTAGAGTAGAGAAGGTTTGAGAACAAAAAAGCTGAAAAACTGAAGGCTGTCTTGACATTAAAGTAGCGGCATCCCAGAATGTATATAGAGGGCGCAGAAGAATACCTAGAGCATAATATGTAGACATTAAAGTCCACTACATATGTAATGACTTGGGATGTGAACATGTTAGAAGTCCAGTGAGCTGCTGAGTGTCTTACAAGTTGACAAGCGGCAAATCTTTTGTACTTGCAAACACAATCCACATAACAGTAAAGTGACAATGCAAGTGTGAATCAATGTGGTGGTGGGGAAAACATATTTTTCAAATGTTCTTATAGAAAGAAAAAACAATAAAGCACAACACAACAAAAAAGCAACAAATTAACAGAACACCTAATACCACATACTGAAAGTCAGTACAAGTTGACAGCGGCATCACAGCTGCGCAAATGCAGACAACCAGGACTAAAAGAGAACCCCAAGGCATTGCCCAAAAACAGAAAAATAAACTAAACACTGCAGGACTCTGCCAAGCTGCTGGAGGCCTGTGTGTGGGTTTGTCTTTCAGTACTGGCACAAGCACACATTTGGCTCTGAAAATGTGCTCACAAAAACAGCAATGCATTTATACAAATGCTGATACACATTGTGTGTGTGCGTGTGTGTGTGTGTGTGTGTTTGCGTGTGTGTGTGTGTGTGTGTGTTTGAAGACCTCTGTGCAAGCTGTGTCATCCGATGCCCTTCAGGAGCCACAAAGAGGCCTATTCCCCAATCACTCTCTCTGTTAATGCTCTCCTGAGTCAGAGCAACTGTTGCCTCAGTGAAGTCACTGCTCTGTGGTGATTTAAGACTCAACCTGCGGTTCTAGGTTAAGTCAAGTCAAGTCAATTTTATTTATAAAGCCCATTATCACAAAACATGGTTTGCCTCAGAGGGCTTTACAGCATGCGATATCCCTCTGCACTTAGACCCTCACATCGCCTAAGGAAAAACTCCTGAATTCTCTCTGAAAACATAAATCTTGATAAATAGATTACTATTTTAGAGCTTCATGAAAAAAGAAGGCTAAGTAATTTCCAATAACAGGTGGAAATTTGATGCGTTAGATTATTTATGTCTAATTTAATATACAAACTAGCGCAGATCTGAGCGCAGTAATCCTAAAATAGGGTTAATGTTCGATTCATGAAATGTTCTTATCTCTCTAATAACAGTGTAGAAATGATCAGCCACTGATAAATGTGGCCACTGAAAACAATTATCATTTAGAGATGCCTCGCCCTGAGAGTTTACAACATGGAGAGATGTAAATACAGTCAAGAAGAGAAACTTCTCTGAGCTAGAAATGGAAATAGAGACATCACTGTTCCAGTTTAACCAGCTGATTTTATTTGGCAACATGAAAATATTCATCGAAGGCAGTCAGAGAAATCCCTGCTGTGGTCAATAGCACTGTAGTAGATAAAATTTAATTTATAGATCTATGACATTTAACAGCCTACATACACTAAAAATAATGGAAATGCCCATATGTTAGAATTAGAATATTATTATAATACTCATATAAAAGCTTTTAATAGACCCAGACTTAGGAACACATGGGTTATCAGGTCTGCTTCCTTTTCAGGCACAACAGGTGACTAAAGAGACACAGACGCACCACCTATGTCCAAACTGGACATTGGGAAACATTTTGCCCTACTTGGCTGCTGGAATTTACACTTTTGTAGTTTTTTTAAATTAATGACTTAATGATAAATGGTATAAATAAATGGTATAAAAAGAGAGATTCAGATGAATCAGAGCTTTGCACCACTGGTGCTTAGCCTGCAGTCAGTCCTACAGAGCCAGGACACTGCAAACAGTGAGAGAGCGTGTCCATGTAGCAGTTACACATTTTGACGCGAGTCAGAATATGGTCGAATTACACTTCTCCAACTTGAGCTTTGGATGGAAATCACTGTACACCAGGTTTTCTGTCATGTGTTATAAATGAGGACCGTTGTATGGTCGGTCAATAATAAGCATAAATTGTTATTTTGTTTCCCTTTAATCCCAAACAGATGGCCAATAGGAAAAGACTGTATATTTGTTGTTACAACGTTAGTGGAGGCAACGCAAAGCCCCAAAACACATGCCCAAAGAATTTGTAATTGAATCAAGGCTTACTGCCTGTAGTCCCGCTGGTATTTGATTGGTTATTTACAAAGTATTTTTTGTCTTTATTTGCTCACAGTTGGCGATATTATTATTATTATTATTTTAATATGATATATGTAACTGTGTGTCTCCATGAACAAAGTGGATTATCATCTACAGCACAAATTCAAAAGTGTGCTTTTGAAGAATAACTTGAAACACCTCAGTGCCCACCAGTCACAGCAGGTTGTTCTGACTACTGGTAAAAAGAATCACAGATCAAACATGGAGCAGTTCTTCAGGAAAAGATGGGCAACTGCTAGCTTGTCAGAGAAGCCACATTTTTAGTAATGACTGCTGAACAGTAGTTGTTCCACCTTTTTTTTTTCAATCTAAAACCACCACGTATTTCCCATTTCCCATTATTTGCAAATAACATGAATATATACAGCACAAAACAGGTGACAAACCAACAGTATAACATGAGAGATAAACACAGAAAACAGACAACATGGAACAATACAAGTGGGAGAACAAGGAAATGTTAGAAAGTACAACTTAGTCTGTTTGTATATAAGACACCGATGGTGTCTTATATCTCTTCTGCGGCCACCCTTTCCTGGCTGGCATCTCTGCATGCCGTCTCCCCACTGGAGGACCCAGCGGGCAAGGAGAGTGGCCATCCTCCTGCATGAGAGCTGGGTGCCCAGGCACCAGGCACTGCCACCACCGATACCAGACAGGGCATGATGGCCTTTCTACCAGCGCCAATGAGTAGCGTCTCCCCGCAGCCTTTACCTCTCTCCAACTGCTTCACATCTCTGGTAGACCCGAGGCCAGCGCTGGACAAAATTCGACCTTGAGGAGGAACTGTCGTCGAATCCTGCAGGAGGCCGTCGTAACACGCTCAGGTGGGCTTTCCTGGGCTGAGCCCCCTCGCCACTCGAGCACATCCGCGCAGACCCTCCAGCCTCAACCATCGTCTTCGCACACGAGGGCTGCGGACCTCTTGCCGCACTGTCCAGCGGGCTTGGAGTCCTCTTCTCCTCGCCCTCTTTTCCTCCCCACCACACTGATCATCAGTGATTCTATAATCAGGCAAATCTATTTCCTCAACGCCATCACTCACTTTTTCCCCGGTGCCACTGTCCCCACCATCCTGGATAAACTCATTCACTTACTGCCCACTCTCACCTTCTCTGTTTTTAGAATCATTGTACATGTGGGGACAAATGACACGGGAGTCGGAGCGCACCAAACACCATTTTAACCTTCTCTTTGATGTTTTAAAATACTGTGGGAAAACCATTTTTATCTCTGGCCCAATCCCCACCCTTGGTCGCGGTGCAAAACATTTTAGCAGATTGATATATCTTAATTCATGGCTCTCTTATACCTCCAGGACTCACAACATGTATCTTATTGATAATTTTAACCTATTCTGGGATCGCCTCTCATTCTTTAAAAGTGATGGCATACACCCCAACAACCGCGGCAGTCAGATGCTGTCAGCGAACCTGCAGTGCGCAGTGTGATTCACCACATGTGGCTGACTGCTCACCCATCAATCACACACCCAGGGACACACCCCGGTTCAGCCCTTCACCTCTACACAACAACCTCTTCATTCTGGTTCCTATAAGAGCACCCCCTGCAGGTCTCCCCAGGCATTCTACACCAGACAGGTGCTGTTGAAGCACCCCTATCTCCCTCTCTCTCTGCAACCCATGTTTCCCTCCCACACAGATCTGGTCCACCAATGTCTTTAACAACCATCATCTCCCTCCGTAAATCCACTCATACTTGCTCAATAGCTCGTCCCTTAGGTGTCAGTCATAATAATCTAATCCATGTCCCTCTGCCACCACTTTCATCCCGTTTCTCACTCTAGCCCTGTAAATTTTGTCCTTCTTAACATTAGTTCCCTAAACAATAAATCTTTTATTGTTTGTTTGTTTCCCTACTTTATTTGATTTCAACATACATGTCTACTGTCCTTCTCAGATCTTTGCCACTGATTTTATAGATACTCTGGAATATTTTAATCTCACTCAATATTTTAATCTCACGCTATACATGAAGCAATGCATTATGTGTCACAACAACATATTTGAGAAGTTTCAGTCTGGTTTTAGAGCTCTACATAGCGCTGAAACTGCCCTCCTCAAGGTTACAAATGATATTCTTTTAGCTGCTGACAGAGGGGAGGGCGCAATTTTAATTCTTTTAGATCAAAGTGCAGCTTTTGATACGGTAGACCACACTATTTTAATCAATCGTCTAGAAAGTTGGGTTGGCATTAAAGATACCGCGGGTTGGTTTCACTCTTATCTTTTAGCAAGAACCCATTCGGTCACTACAGGCAATCATTCCTCCTCTTCTGCTCGCATTACCTGTGGTGTGCTGCAAGGTTCAATCTTAGGCCCAATTTTATTTTCTATTTACATGCTCCCACTTAGCAAAATAATCCAGAACCACGTTTCCTTTCATTGCTACGCAGACGACACACAGATATACCTCCCGCTGAGACCAGATGACCCGAGAAGCCTAGCTGCTGTCTTAGACTGCCTCAACAATGTCAACTGTTGGATGGCTTAAAATCACCTGCAACTCAATAACTCAAAGTCAGAAGTCATATTGTTCCAAACCCTTCCAACCACATTATAAATGCCTTTGGTCCCCTTTCCAAAAATCTGAAGCTCACCGCCAGAAACCTCAGAGTAACATTTGACTCACAACTAACCTTTCCGCCACATGTCAAAAAAATTGTTCAGTCCTTCTTCAAGTTAAGATTGATCTCCAGAATCAAACCACTACTTTCACAGTCAAAGTTAGAAGAAAAATATTCATACATCCATCTTTTCCAGACTTGATTATTATAACTCCCCTCTCTCAGGTATTAATCACAAATCACTCTCCCGCCTCCAACTAGCTCTCAATGCAGCAGCTAGGCTTCTCACAGGTTTTAACAGACGACATCATACCACTCCAATCCTTGCTTCACTCCACTGGCTTCCTGTACGTTTTAGAATTGATTTTAAGATTTTACTAATTGCTTTTAAAGCTTGTTTGGGCCTAGCAGCAATTTATGTATCAGAAAGGTTGACTCCATATGAGCCAGTTCGCAGCCTTAGATCCTCGGGTGGGGCCCTTCTGGTCGTTCCAAAGTCAAGGCTTAAAACCAAGGGTGACCATGCTTTTGCCATCAGGGCCCCTCGTCTTTGGAACGATCTGCCCGAGGAGATAAGGTTTGCAGATTCAGTGGCTACTTTTAAATGACTTCTTAAAACCCGTTTTATGGACTTGCTTTTATGTGATGCCGTCTATTTTCATTTTATCTTAATTCTATTTTATCTTATCTTAATTCTTTTTAAATTGGTTTATTTAATTAATCTATTTATTTTATTTATTTATTTATTTATTTTTATGATTTAATTTATTTATTTTATTCTGCCCTGGCTTTAGTTCAGTATTATTTTTTGGCTTTTTTTGTCATGTTACTATGTGTGAAACTCCTCTCACTACTGCTTTGCCTTGCTTGTCAAAGCACTTTGTAAACTCAGTTTTTAAAGGTGCTATATAAATGAAGTTATTATTATTATTATTATTATTATTATTATTATTATTATTTATTATTATTATTATTATTATCAAGGGTTGGGAAAGAGAAGAAAAGAATTAACAAAATGAAGAAGGAGGAGAGGAGAGGATAGCACTGTTGCCTCACAGCAAGAGGGTCCCTGGTTCAAGCCAGGGACGGAGGCCCTTATGTGCGGAGTTTGTATGTTCGTCCCGTGTCTGCTTGGGTTCTCTCTGGGTTCTCCAGCTTCCTCCCACAGTCCAAAGACATGCAGGTCAGGTTGATTGGTGACTCTAAATTGCCCTAGGTGTGACTGTGAGCGTGAATGGTCTTCTCTATGTGTCAGCCCTGCGATAGTCTGGCGACCTGTCCAGGGTGTACCCCGCCTTCCGCCCAATGACAGCTGGGCTCCAGCCCCCCCACGACCCTTGCAAGGACAAATGGTTACAGAAAATTAACAAATGAATAATAGATAAATATTTGGGGATGGGGGATGTATCACGTATAAAAGTAGTAAGTTTTTTTTTCAGATAACACAGAGTCAGCTTAGAACAACCTGCCGATTTAATTTACTGTCTCTCCAAGCAGCAACCGCTGAGGGCAAAAAAACGAAGCCAATAAGGAAGTGCCAGAAATCGCAGTTCCTCTGATGTCCACTTGAGGCTGGCTCCAAAACAGAGTTTTCCCTATGGCCTCATTCCCACTGCTCAGAAAACCTGCTATCACCTGCTAACATCTGGCTTTTTAATGCAATGGGAATGCGTACGCTCAGTATTCACACTGGGGTCAAATGACTCTGCAGTAGACATGGGTTTTTATCACCTTTGGCTCTGATCATCATTCATAATAATACAACAAGAGAACATCATTGATGTGTTTTCATTGTTAGTGTAAGCAACGTGGGTGTGTGTGAAGGAATAAATCAGTCCAAACATGATCGGGTTCTTTCTCATAACTTTTAGTCAACTCAGAATACCTGACAACACAATATCTACTTAACCTTACTGTTAACTTAAAATATGTGTAAACAATCATACAGCAATTATCTAGAGAACATACCAAACTTATGTCTTCAAAAACATGATTATAAACACGTCTTTACCATTACTGTGCTTATGTTTACAACCTGTTTACAATAGAATATTTGCATATTATTGGCATATCCCATTTTTACATTAATTATAAGAAAAATATGGAATATCACCTGACTGACTGATTTAAAACACAAGTGCATGGGTGCAAGTAGCTATGAGGGCTAATATGAGGGAGAAGTAATAGAGAACAAATTACTAATTTGATGACATTGACTGGTGGGGAAGTACTCCATTGGTCTGGTGGCACAAATTACTATGATGAATTATGACTTTGCAGGATAGGCAGGACATAATGTTCCTTGTGACATGGCATGTTGTGTACAAGACTGTAGCACAAGCTTTGCATCACTCCACAGCTTGCTTTATATTGTTTATAGTGTCTCCAAATTAACAGTGAACACTGAAAACTGACAGGACTTGTTTCCAGGCTGAAGCCTCATCCAGATCACTTGACATATACTTTCAACTTGATTATGCAATGCAGTATTTTATTCTGTTTCTTCTATCAGTGACTAACAGGTCGTTATCGACTGAAATTGGTCTTTCATTTAAAAATGTAGTTGTTCATCAAGTTAAGACTGCATCATTAGGCCTCTAAGCCATTAAATAATTATGAAATACTAGCAGAGCAGCTGCCTGTTTTTCTGATCTGAAGCAAGTTAATTTAAAACTGAGAAGTTTAGTTTAAATGTCTCAAACTCTCAGTTGGAATCACAGAAACTCATTTAATTAGTATTCCTGCTCTGAGCATGATATAACTGCTAGACTTTGTAAACAAAGATTGTCACTGTTTCTAAAATATTTTTTTTAAAAAACACTGTAGATACATTTGTGCATCACAGTCTCTTAAAATACACTGATACTCCTTATAGTTAGACATGTGCTATACAGTGGCTCTGCTATATACAACTTCTTTGCCCTGATTGCTCTTGTTTAATTTGAGGCTGAATTGATAAAGTGACCCACATCACTGCCAGTTCCTGCATTCTCCTTCTCCCTCCTGCCAGTACTTT
The DNA here is from genome assembly GCF_008729295.1 of Plectropomus leopardus. Taxonomy (NCBI): domain Eukaryota; kingdom Metazoa; phylum Chordata; class Actinopteri; order Perciformes; family Serranidae; genus Plectropomus; species Plectropomus leopardus. The sequence goes on along the minus strand of NC_056484.1, from coordinate 24,710,339 downwards.
TCCACTCACCTCACTCTGCTCTGCTCTACCTGCTAGCCACGCCCACTGCTGCAGCCTGCTCTCCCCTCAGCTGCAGCTCATCTCCAATCAGTGCAGTATTTAAGACTCTCCAGTTCACTCACTCTTTGCCAGATTGTTCCTCTGCCATGCATGACTTTCCAGCGTTCCTTTGCCAGATTACCTGTTGCCGACTCAGCCTGTTCCCGACCAACCCTCCGTGCCTGCCACCCGGTGTACCTACCTGCCTTCTGTCCCTGACCACGTGCTTCGCTTCGGCGTTCTGCAATCCTGACGGCTCCACTGGCAAAGACCTCCCCGCTCGACCACGACGATCCTTCAGCCTGCTCCTCGACGGTACCGTTGCATTCTCGGACTGTTTCCTCGGCTACGGATCCTCTGCCTGTCCCCGACCACGACCCAGCGTTATCCCCGACAACGCTGCCCCACGTGTTGTCGGCTTCCCGAGCTACGGGGTTTCCTGCTCTCCAGCCACGGTTGGTTCCCAGCTTCGTGTCTTCATCTCGTTGGATTCCCAGAGACATTGTTGGGGTAATTCACCCGAAGAACGGACTGAACATTTGTGAGCTGAACTTTATTCGTGTTGGTTATAATAAAAGTTATTACCAACTGACTTTGAGTGTTAGCGTACTGCATCTGGGTTCATACACACCCCGTTTCAGTACAATCTGGCCAACAATGGACCCAGCAGACCCTAGCACTCTGCAGTCTCGCCTAGCCCGTGTTGAAGGAATGCTCCAGCAACACGAGGCTCAGCTTTCCTCCAACGCGGCTGAGGCTCGCCATTCCGCCTCGGCGTTGGAGCGAGCTTTGACTCTGCTGGCTAACCAGGTTCAACAGATGGCCACCACGTTGACTCAACACGCTGTTCCTGGTTCGAGTCCTGCTGCGACGGCTCCCAACTCGGCGCCACCTCCCAGCCGCACCCGAACCCCGGGTGGGGACACCTGAACGCTACGCTGGAGATCCAGAGGGCTGCAATCCGTTTTTGACGAACTGCTCCATCCTGTTCGCTCTTCAGCCACGCACATTCGCCACTGAGGGAGCCAAAGTAGCCTTTGCTATCAACCATCTCACTGGCCGAGCACGATTATGGGGAACAGCGGAATGGGAGAGAGGTACACCAGCCTGCGTTTCATTTCAAGCCTTCGCTGATGAACTACGGAAAGTGTTTGGTCCCGTGTCCTTGGGTCCTGACGCCTCCGGGGGTCTACTGAGTCAACGCCAAGGAAGTCGGACGGTCGCCGACTTCGCCATCGATTTCAGGACTCAGGCCCGGCAGAGTAACTGGAACTCGGCCGCCCAGTGCGATGCCTTCCTCAACGGGCTAGCACCATACATCAAAAGACGAACTGGTCTCTTTTGAGCTCCCTCATTCCCTCGATGGTCTCATCGAATTGACCACAAGATTGGACAGGCGGATTCAGGCGAGGAGGAAGGAGCAGCGTCTGGAGGGAGGTTCTCACCGGTTCCCAGGTCACCAGCGGGCATCACCACCCCCGGCAACGCTCCAAGCGGACTCGAGTCTGAGTGGGACGGAGCCATGCAGGTTAGTCGCACCAGATTATCTGCTGAGGAGCGTGAGAGACGGCGTCGGGGGAGACTCTGCCTGTACTGTGGACAGGCTGGACATTTCGTTTCCGGTTGTCCAGTAAAAGGGGGGGCTCAGCAGTAGAGAGGGGCATACTGCTGAGCCGATCACAGAACTCTGCTTCCAGTCTCCGCCCCTTGTTACACGTGCAGCTTCGGTTGGGTGAAAAGACTCACACCCTGGCCACGTTTATTGACTCTGGTGCCGACGTGAACCTGATCGACGAGGAACTGGCTCGTCAGCTGGGACTAACCCTGGTCTCCCTGTCACGTCCTGTTCCGGCTAACGCCCTGGATGGTCATCTTCTGGGTACCGTGACCCATCAGACTACTCCCGTCTCCATGCTCCTGTCCGGTACACATCACGAGACCATTCAATTCCACGTCCTGAGGTCCCAGATCTGCCGTTGATCCTCGGATACCCCTGGCTGCGTCGTCACAATCCCCACATTGACTGGTCCACCGGTTCGATTGTGGCATGGAGTCCGTCATGTCAGCAAACCTGTCTTCAGTGGAGGGAGTCTTCTAAGGGGATTTCCCGTTCCTGCACCGCTCCAGATCTCTCAGGGGTACCCACGGAGTACCACGACTACGGAGAGGTGTTTGACAAGGCCAGGGCCACCTCCCTGCCGCCCCACCGCTCCTACGATTGTGCCATCGACCTTCTTCCTGGAGCGGCCCCTCCGAAGGGTCGGCTCTACTCTCTCTCCGCACCAGAGAGAGAGGGCCATGGACACCTACATCAGAGACTCCTTGGCTAGCGGTCTCATCCGACCGTCCTCATCTCCTGCCGGGGCCGGGTTCTTCTTTGTGGGGAAGAAGGACGGTTCACTGCGGCCCTGCATTGACTATAGGGGGTTGAACGAGATCACTGTTAAGAATCGTTACCCCCTCCCTCTCATAGCTTCAGCATTCGAGTTACTGCAAGGGGCGACCATCTTCACGAAACTTGATCTACGTAACGCCTACCACTTGGTTCGCATCCGTGAGGGGGATGAGTGGAAGACGGCCTTCAATACCCCCACTGGACACTATGAGTATTTGGTGATGCCTTTCGGGCTCACCAATGCTCCGGCAGTCTTCCAGGCCCTGATTAATGACGTCCTCAGAGACTATCTTAACAAGTTTGTGTTTGTCTATCTGGACGACATTCTGATATTTTCCCGTTCCAGACAAGAACACGTCCATCATGTGCAGACTGTTTTGCAGCGCCTCCTCAAGAACTCCCTGTATGTAAAGGCGGAGAAATGTGACTTCCATGCATCCTCTGTCTCCTTCCTCGGCTATATCATCAGTCACAACAGTATGGAGATGGATCCTGCTAAGGTCTCCGCCGTTACCTCATGGCCTGTTCCCGATTCCCGTAAGCAGCTGCAACGCTTCCTCGGGTTCGCCAATTTCTTTCTACAGAAGATTCATCCGGGGGTACAGCACGGTGGCAGCCCCCCTCACGGCGCTTACCTCTTCCAAGGTTCGGTTCCGCTGGTCTTCTGAAGCTGACAACGCCTTCGAACACCTCAAGGGGCGCTTCAGCTCTGCTCCCATTCTCCTCATCCCCGATCCTGATGGACAGTTCGTGGTGGAGGTCGACGCCTCGGATGTGGGGGTGGGAGCAGTTCTTTCACAACGCTCGGGGAAGGATGGGAAGCTGCATCCTTGCGCTTTCTTCTCCCGGCGCCTGTCTCCGGCGGAGCGCAACTATGACATCGGTAACCGTGAGCTCCTGGCGGTTAAGTTGGCGCTGGAGGAGTGGCGACACTGGCTGGAGGGTGCCAGGGTTCCATTCCTCGTGTGGACTGATCATAAGAATCTGGAGTACATCCGAACTGCAAAGAGACTCAATTCTCGCCAGGCCCGCTGGGCCCTCTTCTTCGCCCGCTTCTCGTTCACCCTCTCATACCGCCCAGGGTCCCGTAACATCAAGCCTGACGCCCTGTCCCGCCAGTTCCTGGAGGAGGAGGAGGAGTCTTCTCTCCCTGACAGCATCCTTCCTGCCTCCCAACTCCTGGGATCCCTCACATGGGAGATCGAGGAACGTATCCTGTCGGCCCTGGAACAACAGCCGGGTCCCAGTTCATGTCCCCAGAACCGTCTGTTCGTCCCTGAGGGGTTCAGATCAGAGGTGCTACAGTGGGCTCATTCTTCTCGCCTCACCTGTCATCCTGGGATCACCCGCACTAGAGAGGTCCTGCAACGACGGTTCTGGTGGCCCACATTGGTTACTGACACCAAAGACTTTGTGAACTCCTGTCCGGTCTGTAATCAATGTAAGACCTCTCGTCAGGCTCCAGCCGGTCATCTGCATCCACTTCCTGTTCCTCATCGCCCATGGTCCCACATCGCTCTGGATTTCGTCACCGGTCTGCCACTGTCAGGAGGCAACACCACAATCCTGACAGTGGTGGATCGGTTCAGCAAGATGGCGCATCTGGTGCCCTTGCCCAAGCTCCCCTCTGCCAAGGAGACTGCGGGGTTGCTCCTCCAGCATGTGATCAGACTGCACGGCATCCCTTCTGATGTGGTCTCCGATCGGGGGCCCCAGTTCGCCTCAGCTTTCTGGAAGGAGTTCTGCCGACTTTTGGGGGCGTCCGCCAGCCTGTCCTCCGGGTACCATCCCCAATCCAATGGACAGACAGAACGGATGAACCAGGAGATGGAGACGGCGCTTCGCTGCATGGCCTCATCTCACCCCGCCTCCTGGTCTTCGCAGCTCTTGTGGGTGGAATTTGCCCACAACACCCTTCAGAGCTCTGCCACTGGCCTCTCCCCCTTCCAGTGTGCGTATGGGTACCAGCCTCCTCTGTTTCCTGCCCAAGAGGGGGAGACGGCCTACCCCTCGGTGGAGGACTTTATTCGTCGTTGCCGCCAGACCTGGAACCGAGCCCGGACCACGTTGTTGCGGGCCGCGGGTCGCTACACCTCGACGGCTAATCGACGCCGATCCCAGGCTCCCCCCTACCAGGTGGGTCAACGGGTTTGGTTGGCCACCAGGGACCTTCCGCTGAGGGTGGACTCCCGCAAGCTGGCTCCTAAGTTCATCGGTCCGTTCCCCATTGAAAAGGTCATCAACCCAGTGGCTGTCCGTCTGACGCTACCCCGTGCCATGAGAATTCATCCCACGTTCCACGTCTCCAGGATCAAACCGGTCCGGGAGAGTCCTCTGCAGCCTGCCGCTCAGCCGCCTCCTCCACCTAGGATCATTGACGGGGCACCGGCTTACACGGTCCGTCGCCTCCTTCGGTCCAGGCGCCGCGGCAGGGGTCTCCAGTACCTCGTCGACTGGGAGGGGTACGGTCCGGAGGAACGGTCCTGGGTTCCGGCTCGTCAGGTCCTGGACCGCCGCCTCATCGAGGACTTCCATAGGCGTCATCCGGATGAGCCGTCCCGTGCTGCTGCTGGTCGTGGGTCGTCCGTTCCTGCCCGTTCTCCGTTTCCCTGCCCCTGGCCCTTCTGGTTTGGGGACCTGTTCCAGGGGTTCCGTGCCGCCGCCGGGGGGGGATCCTCCTTCTGACGGCGACGACGGTGACGGTGACGACGACGACGACGGTGACGTTGGACGACGATGACGACGACGATGTCGATGACGTCGATGACGGGGCTTCGGCCATGTCCGAGGAGTTTTGACCCTCCTTCCGGGCCCCCGCCCGCCCCCGCCCGGCTTCTGTGACTTTGGGTTTGGGACGTCGTGGGCCGTCCCTTGGGGGGGGGGTTCTGTCATGATTCCTGCATTCTCCTCCTCTCCTTCACTGCCAGTACTTTTCCACTCACCTCACTCTGCTCTGCTCTACCTGCTAGCCACGCCCACTGCTGCAGCCTGCTCTCCCCCACAGCTGCAGCTCATCTCCAATCAGTGCAGTATTTAAGACTCTCCAGTTCACTCACTCTTTGCCAGATTGTTCCTCTGCCATGCATGACTTTCCAGCGTTCCTTTGCCAGATTACCTGTTGCCGACTCAGCCTGTTCCCGACCAACCCTCCGTGCCTGCCACCCGGTGTACCTACCTGCCTTCTGTCCCTGACCACGTGCTTCGCTTCGGCGTTCTGCAATCCTGACGGCTCCACTGGCAAAGACCTCCCCGCTCGACCACGACGATCCTTCAGCCTGCTCCTCGACGGTACCGTTGCATTCTCGGACTGTTTCCGGGCTACGGATCCTCTGCCTGTCCCCGACCACGACCCAGCGTTATCCCCGACAACGCTGCCCCACGTGTTGTCGGCTTCCCGAGCTACGGGGTTTCCTGCTCTCCAGCCACGGTTGGTTCCAGCTTCGTGTCTTCATCTCGTTGGATTCCCAGAGACATTGTTGGGGTAATTCACCCGAAGAACGGACTGAACATTTGTGAGCTGAACTTTATTCGTGTTGGTTTATAAATAAAAGTTATTACCAACTGATTGAGTGTTAGCGTACTGCATCTGGGATCAATGTTGGAGGAACATTATGTAACACAGAGAGAGACTGTGTGTGCTTTAAGCATCAATTGAAGCCAGTTCAATAATGACAGTAGTAGGCTGGACGCAGCTTACTGTTTTTTATGTTGCTTTTTGTGGAAATTTATGCTGCAACAAGCTCAGCTGGCTTTATTGTTACAAGAAGGCCTCCTCTGCTCCGTGAGCCTCAGCAGTAAATGTGTGTGCATTGCTGCTGCAATTTTTGTGTGTATGTAAATTTACTTGATAGACTGCTGTGAAAGTACCCATGCGAAAAACAAATGATCAAACTGTAAGGGATTTTAAAAATATTGTGTAGCTTTGATTGAGTTTAGCACACTAACATGCTCAGACCCAAAGGCTGTGGTGACCCAACACTGGCAGTGTATTACACTGAGGCCAATACAATGAATATATTCAAAGATTTTGAAATTAGCTTTTTAGTTAGCCTTTAGTAGTTGTACTTATAGTGTCATACCACCCATTCTCATTCCAAAGTCATCAACTACCACTATTTTTACAGTGATTTTACAGTAAGACCCGAATTCCAAAAGCCACTTTTCCCATTCACGATACGCCACTGGATGGTGTCAGCTGAGAATGCAGTCAGACAGAACTGTTCATAGAGTTATTATACTCCGCTGGATGGCCGAATGGCCGGATGGCACCTGCTGAAGCAGCATGATATGCAAATCAGGGGTCGACTGATATTGTTTTTTCAGGTCTGATACTGATTATTAGTACTTAATGAGACCAATAACCGATACTTGGAACCGATATGCATTTACAATAACAATAAAAATATTTCTGTCCAATTTTAGAATTTGGAATATAACAAACTCCACCACAAAACTTATTTTAATTACCTTTAGCAAATGTTTAATCAAAACTGAAACTTTCAATATCATATATGGCAAGCTCCCCACAACTTTTTTATGTAGTTCAGTGAAAATTTTAATATAAAATCAATAAATAAAAATTGCTCCCTGAGGTTTTACAAAGTGAAATTCCTCCCCTGCTGACACTTTCTTTGCATGTATTACAGACTGCCTTCCCTGGTGCTGGTTGAGTGTAATACCCACATTTGTTTATTAATTAATTCTATCTGCAGTCATTAAAATGCTGATACAGACAATCAGAAAAATGCCAAATATCAGCTCTGATAATCAATCAGGCCGATAATCTGTCGACCCCAAATGCAGACAGGTGGCGTCTGGTTGAATCACTACTCAGTGATGAAAGCAGGCTCTTTGGTACCAGGATTAGCCAACAGCAAAATTCAATAGCTGAGTTTTAACCTTAAGAGGGCAGTCCCTCTGCATATTTATACACAGTAACTAGAATTTTAACACTTTGCACTCAAATGTCAAGAGTTGGACCTGAATCAGTCAACATACACCACAAAATACCCATAAATATTGCTTATATATTTACTTATAACAATTATTTTATTCATTTATTTATCATATATATATATATATATATATATATATATATATATATATGTATGTATATATCAGAGTTTTTTGGCCAAGAAGAAGCACACTACTCCTGCTGGAAACTAAGAAAACGTGCCAACAGAATCTTAAGGCTTGGAAGAGGTGGTGATTATTCTCTTTGGGTTTGTCATGACAAATGACATCTTTCACATTTCAAATGGTCAGTTGTCTTGTTGCTTATATAAAAATATTGTCGCAGGTAATTTGTGGCATTAAAAGGAAAAGGACGATAAAGGCTGCCTACTTGTGCTGGTTGTGCTGCTGGTTAAATTAAAGAATTAAATTCTGTGTGAATTCTACTCTGCCATACAGTTAAGAAACCTATACAGAAATTTTTTTGCAAAGACAGTAAATGTGGACACATTTAACAATATGATGCATGTCTCTAGTTTTACTTCAGTTTGATTCTTGCCAAAAGGCACAGCTTATTACAATGATCATCAATGCAAAAGTCTCCAGTACAAAATTAAAGCTCAAAGAGTCTAATGAGATGCCCAGGCCAACTAATTAAGTTCTGAGCAATGTGCTTGAAGTGCATGTAGGCCTGTCAGCAGCTACTGTTTAAAGGTCATGCAGAGCCTCTCATTGTTAATGCTGACTCTTTAAAGCAGCAGAATGATAACATCAAGACATACACACACGGATACAGAATACAATTATAACTCATCCCCACAGATATTTACACACACACACACACACACACACACACACACACACACACACACACACACACACACACACACACACAGGCACATGCTGTTGGAATCCTTTGGCCAGCAGCTGTGTTGTATTATTTGAGAATCTCATTAAAGTCAGGCTGCGTCACAGCCATACTGCATGTCATCTGTCTCAGCACAGGGCCAGGCTGTGGATTACTGCTGCACTGAAGAATTAAAATATAATTTTTCACTGTTGCTGTTATAAAAGCCAGAAAACAGAACTGCATCCGCTGATCCAAGTGTTCTGATTACAGGGTAGTTCCGGCAGATTTCAAAAATTGTGGAAACAAAATGAGCATAATCAGTGAGAAGTCTGGTGTTGAATAAGACTTTTGCATTTGCCAACACACTGCTACACAGTCATTTTTCCGTGAAAGAATGGAATGGAATACAAAGCACTGGTTATGTTGAATTAATACGTGTAGGGAAGTTTGTTCGATCTCCCACCCACAACAGCTCTTAACACCTGAGCTGCATCTGGATATTTAGATGTGCTTGCTACCTGTTGTCAGTGTTACTGCCCCCTTGTTTTGTTTTTTTTACTTCCTTTCTGTGGACGTGGTTTGCAACAACAAAGTCAACTAGTGAATCCAACATGTCCTCATCCTAAGTTGTCACATGTTGCCTTTTGTCAGTGGACTCCAGCACCTACATATTATGTTCTAGGTATACTGTTGCGTCTGTTGTTCATGTTGAAGGATGCTGCGATGCTGTGATGTCAATGCAAGCACATAATGGAATGACACTGCACATGGTTATGTTAAGGCAACAACATGACATGGCAACCAGCATCAGGACATCGACAAATGCACATGCTGGCATGAATGGTTTGTTATAGCCCCGTCTAGAGGTGACCAGGACACAACATGATGAACCCATTTCCCTCAAGTCCCAAGCAGCCACGAGGACAAGTTTGTCGAGACTTAACAAAAGACGTGATTTATTTTACAACATTTTATTTAACTTAACACTTAATAGAACCAGAACAAAAGAAAGATAACGAAACTGAGGTTTGCCTGTGCATTACCAAACGTAACCCAAAAATAAATCCAACTAAACACAAGCTCTTAAACAAAGAGAAGCGTGGCGTGACTGGTTGGGAGAGGAGAGGGATGGGGTTCCCCCTGCGTTGCGGCAACGTCATCAAGCTCATTAAATAGGGATGGACCTCCGTCACCGCCTATCACCTGTCGGCGCGGGAGTTCGATCCACCAATCAGCTCCGAGCGATGACGCACCTGAATTAACATATACACACAAGCAGGCAAGGAGCAACACGCACACATCCAACGCAGCCATGCCACAAAGAAAATACAACAAATAACACACACAACGACCTCAGTCGTAACAGGTTAAGATTAGGGGAAGGAAGCACATCATAAAGTGTAGGAAAAAAACATCACATTCAGACGGGAAGCACACGCTGGACTTTAACGTTAAAGTTCTTTTTGTAGAAGTGTTTGTACAATAACTCATTAAAAGCGAACTTGTAAAAACAATCATGAGCAAACAGGGTGATGACAACTCCCTTCAGTGACAGAAACCCTATTTGGGAAACATTTTTTTGGTGTGTACTTTGATTTTTAGTTTGGCCTATGTCCCATTCACTAAGGTAGAGGGGAGGGCTTTATGAGCTATACTGCAGTCAGATACCAGGGGGCATTCCAGACTGAAAAGCTACACTTTGGTGGACCTGTCATGTTGTCCATCTTCATATACAGTCTATGGTTTCAAGTGATAGGACTTTCTTACTTTCAGAAGTTCAAATCCAGTCAGTGAACCTGCTTCTAACTGACAATCATGCTGGAACAGTCAATCAGTTAGCTTAAGGGGGACTGGCACAAAGGGCACATGGTTTGGATTTAGTTTGCTTAGAATTGGTCTTATTTAAGACTGCCTTCACCAGGAAAACAACAGCATTGGTTGTTTGCTCAATTACAACAGACCCGGTGTTGCCAGATGTATGATAATTATCGCATTGGTAAGATAATTTTGCCCTCTGTACAATGTACGATCAATAATTCCAATATCGCTGTAATGTACAATACATTGACCACTGTGACACTTGCAGTGAGCACTTAGTTTAGTTTCACTCATTGTAAGTCATGTCCTGATGTGATTGTTTGTTAAGCACACACCGCTGTTTTCATAAACACCCAGCCGTCGTCAGCATGCTGGAAAAAAAAACCCGTTGTCAGTTGTGGGTTGAGCCGTGTAGACTGAGAAATAGGTAGTGGGTATGGGTAGATTAGTAGATTTGTCAAAAAGTACTTCTTTGCTAAAGTTATACATTTATTCTATTCGTTCTCATTATCGTGACCAGCATACAAGAATTTTTCACAAAATATGATCATTTTGAGCCCCTGGTATGATAGTTTAACATTTCCAATCTGGCAACACCAAATGGACCGCTTGTGATGATCAAATAATGGCATCTGTCTCTCAAACGCAAAGTTAAAATAATGCTACAAAAATTCCAATGGGCTATTCACAGTGGTATAGTCTATGTGATATGTAGGTACACAGTGTATACACTCTAAAGATTCCGGATTTCCGAAGAAAGACTGTCTTCAGCCCAACTCCTCTGAGCTCAGTGTGTAGCGTGTGCACAATGAGTGTGGGAGAGCACCAGAGAGACAGAGACAGTAACATTGGATGCACTGAGAGCACACACAGCTGTTGGTGGTTGGAGGAGAGGAGAACATGAACAGTAACTTTTTTTTGTAGTGAAGGTACAGTGTAGGTTTCAGTTTGTCCAAGAATAATCACTGCAGCTCCTCAACACCCAGTAAACTTTCTGCGTCTTGCTTCTTAACTGCTGTCAGCAGTACTGTTAGCATTAAAGAGACAGTTTGGATTTCTGGGAGTGGATTGTATGAAGTACTTATCTATAGACAGTATATTCCAAACAGTAGATGACAATCAGTGTGCACCCAGTTTGGAGAAGCAGACTGGAGTCCAACGTGACAGCTAAGCAATGTAGTGCTGTGGAGGAATTAGCAGCAAAATGTATTTTAGCCACCTAAAAAAGTCCCAGCTAAAAAGTCAGTATCAGTGTAAGTGAATGCTATATTGAGAGTATTTTAACTGTGTAGTGTTAATGTTTTTGCTGTGGACTTGAAACTTGTGTTAGCATTAGCAGAAAGTTAAACTGTGGCCCCTGTATGAGGATTCATCCACAACTCTGAAGTTCATAGATTGCAAAGACTTCCAAGTTGCACTGGTGCTCTGTGGTTGTAAAATGACTAAATAGTCACAATCAGAGTTCTTCGAAAGCCCTACTTTTTTGTGTGTGTGTGTGTCTGTGAGAGGCAGTGATCCTGGGAAAGAGAGGGTAAAACAAAACGTGGAAGCGAGTTTCATGCTAGTGGCTAAAACAACAATAGTTTCAGTGTCTTATGTGGAATCCCCATGTTTAGTATCACTTTACAGCTTCTTTATGTTTGTTTGAGTTGGTGAGTGCATTGTGTAGATGCCCTTTCAGCTGAGCGGAGGGACACAAACTGTTATCAGAGGATGTAAATGAAATAAAGAATATAGCGAAATATGAATAGATACATGTTTTATCATCAGATGATATATTTCATCATATCACACAGCCCTAATTTTTGTCCGTACTGTATCCATATTATGTGAACTTTGATAAAGGACGCTACAGTTTACATCCTGTCAACATCATACGAGGCTATAACAGCCTTTGTAAAATCAGGTGGGTTTCCATTAACTCTCAAATTGTGCAATTTAAAATACACTTAATGTAAACACGTCAAATTAAAAAAAAAACCTCCCACTTATCACAAAAATAATGTTTTTGCGCTTGCATATTTTGCATATTTTTATTTGAAAAAAAAAAACATATTTGGCAAAACTGCAATGGAAACCCTTTTTTGTCTTTTCTAAGTCACATGATGCTATGGCTATGTGCTTTTCAGTAGGAACTAGCTCCCTCTGGCATGATGCAGTGGGAGCTACAAGAGCTGTTACTGCATCACATAACTCTTCAAAAGTTGAGCGGATCACCTGGAAGTTTTGAATCTACAATTCTGCTGTGAAATCGTGGACTATCACCTCCCAGAAATCCCTCATATGCGGCCACTTCCACGTATAAGGAGAAAAGGAAATAAACCTGCCTATGTTTTGAACATCCATCACCATACTTCTTGGAATGTTATCGCAAGAGGAGAAGTTGGAGTCATCTCAAGATTGTGTTTTATCGACATTTCAAAAATATCACATAAGTTTTTGCACAAATCTCTTATGGAAACCTACCTACTGTTAGTGCTGGAACTGTTGGTATATGTCAATAAGTGCAATTTTGAACTTAAAACATGGTCAACTAGCTGTTTTACCCTGCGTGCAATCTTAAATGCTAAGCTGTGCTAACTGCTTCCCGCTGCTTTTTTCTCATCTTTCTCTTGGAAAGAAAGCGTATCAGAGAGCCAGAAAAAAGGTTCTTGAGTTTGTTGTGCCAAACAACAAAAATAAGGCATTGTGTTAGTGTCTCTATAATGTCTCTGTAATGTGGGTCATTAAAGAGTGCTTTTAGGGTGCCAACAAATAAATATGGTAAAATATAGGTTTCTTAATCATTTGAAACCTTGAGCAACATCACTCTTCTTGTGCTGCTTTCAGATGGCTTTATAAGTATTTAAACCTAAGCGAATTGGTGCACATTTCTTTCAAAAACATTGGGAAAAAGGCAATAAGCAACTTTGTGAGAAATGTATATTTTTTTTAAAAAGGCACGTAAGCATTTCTAGGGGAAAATGTCAAGAGTAAAAAAAAACTAAAGAAAAAGAAAAATATATATAATTATCATAATTACACATTTAAATTTTAAGTTTTAAATGACCCTTTCCAACTCTTGTTTGCCTTTTTTTATTACCTTTGTCTTTTCTTTAAATAAAGAATCAGGTTATTTTCTTGTTTATTTTTTACTAATTCCTTGCAAATTTTGGGCCATTTCTATTTAGTTGCTCATTTCCTTCTTCTCATGTTTTTGAAAGAAATCAAGCAATTTTCTTTAGGTTTCAAAAGATTAAACTGCCTTAGAGGACTCATAGGAGAAAAGCAGGTCAGTGAAACAGTGCAGTATGATGCGTTCGCACCCTCATTACAGTGCGCAGTGGTGACCGACCCTACTGCTGCTCTCTGCCTTCCCCTGATACCACAACACAGTCACATTTGAATTGGATCCAATTGCTTTTCAGGGATGAATTGATCTTGTCTGGAGCTTTGTAATTGACACTGAAACTGGTCTGAATGTGGGGAGCTCCCTCTGTGTTGCCAGCACAACCTTCAAGTCCCACCCAACCATTTCTTTATTGGTCACTCTTTGGACATGTCTACAATGAATTATAAACACACTAATAATAGATTATAAATGCTTTAAACACTCCTCGTCATAATGCTTCATATCAATAATCATAGCACATTATAAAGCATCTTAAAAGGTAGTTACATAAAAGTTACTTAAAAGTTCAGTATCATAATTCTTCATAAATGCTGGTCAGTCACTGACAATTTTTGTAATCATTTTATAATGCTTGATGGTAACAGCTGTCGTGATATACTGCTATATTGTGGATTATAATGTGGTTAGGTCCTTAAAGTGAGTTCAGTGCATTTGAGAAATGAAATTCCTGATGTATAGGCAATACATGACAGACTGGACGTAAGTCATATATGTTACTGCTCACTGATTCCTTTAAGTCAAGTGAAAAAAATTTCAATTCAATTCAATTTTTCAATTTTTCTGTCATTGCACGGGACCATTACATATGGAAGTGGCTATCAATAGCACCGGCTGCTTCCGTCTAGCTGCATTCTCAAGTGACATGCCCAGTGCCATCAGGCTGTCTGCTGGCGCATGATAACAATGTCACTGGTTCTGTCCGAGCGCATTCTCATCTGACGCTGTCCAGCTGCAATCTGGTTGGGTATGGAAGGTAGCTTTTGGCGTTAAGCTTGCATGCCGCAACCATTGACTGAGCAGACACATTTGTCAAGTTCAAACTGAGAATGGGCTGAATATTCTGGGGGCTGTTGTGATTTACTGCTTTTACTACCTTTTTGGTTCTTTTACGCTAGATTTTGTAAAATTAAATTGTAATAAAGTATCCCTACACTGTTTTTGCTAGTTATATTTCAGTAAAAGATGTGAATATTTCATCCAGCACTGAACAGACAGTATTCCTTGAGGTAAAATATGACAAGGACACAGGCCCTGCTCATCACAGATAACGTTAGTCTCAGTGGAGTGAAATGAGCTAACCCTCTGACTTAGTTACAGCCTGCATCAATCAGCCTTATTAGCTTCACTAATTATAGCCTTAATTACTGAAAACCTCAGTTTATGAAAATGGATCAGACATGCCACACCTCGACACAACCTCCTGACTCCAAACAATTTCAGTCTGCAAACTGCAGCTCTTTCAGGTGTGATTTTTAGCATCAGTCAAGTTGAATGTGAAAAGAAGATTGATCTGTTGGTATTTACACATGGTCAAGGTTGCAAGATTTTTGAGCACTTTGTAGCTTTGTTTTGTAAAATTGAAACAGTCGATAATCAGTCCACCTCCTCACCACTCAGCCTCTCTGATTCCTCTGCAGTACAGACACTCACATCCATGAAAGAGATTTCAAATCAAAGTCATTCAGGTCTTCATTTATGGAAAAGGATATTCTCTTTCATCTTTTAGGCAGCCAAGGACTGGAGTGTTTGTATTGTGCTGTGTGTTGTGTTGTAGGAGCAGGTGTCACTTTATTCAGATGGAGAGATTCTCATCTCAGTGCCAAGATTCAAATCAGATATAAGAACTGACAGAGATTTAAAATAGACACTAAATCTATGCTGCTCTATCAGTTTACAGATACTGTAAAACATATTTTACATTTTTTACTTTAAAGTATACACTGTAGGATTTTCCTAAACAAATTAAATTTAAAAAAGACTCCAACAGAACACCAGTCATCACTTCTGACCCACTCTGTGTGTGCTGGTGTGTTTCTCTGCAGAGACTCTGACCTCTGCCTGGAGTTTATTATTTTCTTCTTATTTTCTTTGTTGGGGACATTTAAAGGTGTGTATACTCTCAGTGTGAATGTTGGGGTTTTATAAAAAGTTGAGGACCAGGTGCCAGACTGTAAGCAGCAGGCATCCAAGAACCACAGCATAAAAAAAAGTATGCCAAGGCTGAATGACAAATGAGTCTGGCTCGACTTTTACTTAAACTTTGGCTGGCGAGTGTCTATACACACAGTACTCTATGATCCTAGATAGTATACCTTTCAGGTTTTAAATACAGGACTTTTACTTATAGTTGAATATTTTTTAGAATCTTCTTATTTCTTCTGCTGCTGCATAACTGCAATTTTGTTCAAACTGAATTTTCAAATTCATTTTCATGCTCTGCTACAATTCCGTTCAGCTTGGACCCATTGCCATGAACTTAGAATAAAATGACATTCAATGCAATGCAATTTTTGTGCAAAGAATTTTGATAATTATCCTGACTTTATACCACATTTTACTGCAGTTTCAATGTCTTTATCTGTCACAGAGATGATGAAATATAAATGTGTCTGTTTTACCCAACTTTTCCTGTTTCAAAAAAAGCCCTGTAACACTTTTTCTGTTAAGAATCCCTTCAGTTGTTGACACAAGGCATTTTATTTGCCTTTCTCCATAAATGAGTGGCATATGTGCTTTTAATTGTGAAAATATATTAGTTCTGACACCAGGGAGCTCTGCTGCAGCACTGCAGCTACAACACTGCATGTGTGGACACTACAGGCGTTCAAGCTGCAGAAATTTGGTGAGGGTGTTGTCACGTGCTGCTCATGTATGCAGTGTGTCCAAGGCATAAGATCAGGACTGCCACTGAGCATCCAGCTCCCGCCCCTAAAACAAATCAGCTGCTGTGTTTTCTAGGACTAGCAGGTTGTTAAAGGGCACTTTGTTGTAACGTGGTTACCATTGTTTCTCCATTGACTTGTCTCGTCAGTCCGCCTAAGCAGTCGGTGTATGGACTCCAGATGACAGCAGGCTGATGCGAGCAGGCCTTCCAAGCTGTGAAAGCTCACCAGCTCTTGTTGTGCCCCTCTTTGCACTTCCATTCAAGCTTGGGGTGGATGCTTGTGGTACAGGTGCTGGAGCTGCTCTGATCCAGGAGGACTCAGCAGGCACTGCCCACCCTGGCTGCTACCAAGAAGTTTTCATGCACTGAGCAGAACTACAGTACTAGTGACAAAGAAACCCTGGCCTTGCTGTGGACTTTACAGAGCTTCAAAGTACAAGTTGTTTTCCTTGCAGCCAGTTGTCGTTGGCACTGACCATCTCCCTTTGGAATTTCAGCGCGACATGTTCAACCTTCAACACCACCAGTTCTGCGTGAGTGTGTTCTCATCTGACGCGACCCAGCTACGTTCCAGTTGAACATGGAAGGTGGCTTTTGGTGTCTTGCTCGTACGCAGAAGCACCGACAGAGCAGATGTATTTGAGGAGTTCACAGTGAAAACAGGCTGCAAAAGCAACCAGAGGCTTATGTGATTGGACAACAAGGTTCAAACCTGCAATTTGGACATCTGCCTGAAGAAAGAAAATATTGTAGCTGATGCCTTATCCCATCCAGCTTTATTCTGGTGTTTCCTGTTGGTTCCTCTAGGCTGATTCTCTGATCCTGATCCTATTAAATACTCTCCCAGCCAGTCCAACACATTCTCATGGTGGGCGTGGTCTGTTCAAGCATAAACATCACCAAATACCACCACATTCTCCAAACATCTTTTTGACTCTTGAAAAATAATATACAGATGTGGAAGCCCACTTCAAAGCAGCAACATGTGACGACATGTCAGATGATTAGGATTAGGCAAAAGGGCACATGGTTAGGTGTAGAAAAAATATCAAAGTCAGACCAGAAGCAAACACCGGACTCCCACATGACAGTCCAGGGTTAGTTGGATTTATCCACCCCTCCTTCTGGCCTTCCAGTGAGCAGGGGACATTCCCACAACACTGGCTCATTACATACAAGATGTTGTAAATTGTTATTTAAATCTAATTTTCAAAGAACATTTTAAGGATGTTTATTAATTCAAATTATGGTCCTATGGTTCTGACAGCAACATTCTAGGGATGTTTTGGTTATGTTGAGAGGTGACAGATCATAGAATGTTATTTCATAAAACACTCCTACCATTTTTAACATTTTCATCATATTCATAAAGAATGTTAACCAAACTTTAAGAAGACCATTCTGGGAGCTAATGAAAACTACTGACATACTGCATTGATTGCATTGTACCATTCCCAGAACATTTTTAGAATCAAAAATTGCTAGCTGGGCTTGCGCTCCTTATATTACATTGTTACTAGCAGTGTTTCAACCTGATGCCACTCATCTACATATCATGCTGCCACGGCAGTTGTCATCTAGCCGTTAGGTGCCATATATTAAAACCACAAATGGTTCTGTCCATAGGCATCAGAATACTACGTTGAAAGCAAGACAAAATTTGATGACTTTCAGAATGAGAACGGGCTGGCCCGCTCTGAAACAGATGCCCCATCACAGTAAAACATGATAACAACAGCTCAGTAAACAGAATCTTTACATCAGGAAATGTCTGGATGGTTCAGAGTGTCACCATGTCAACACACATCACCTCAAATCTGCACCCCAAAACAGATGGAGTATGATCTTCTGTCAGGTAGTTATGGTAACAATAAAAAAGACAAAATAAAGGCATTTATGTGGTGAAACCATTAGCAATAAATCTCGCCTCATACATAGTCACAAAGTTTAGTAATTAACATAACACAACAGCATTTTGACTGCACTGAGTTTCAAGGATAAAACATGAGATGCTACTTTTGCTGAAAAGAAAGTCGGAACTTTTCCCCCAGCTAGTGTTGTATGTGGCACCCATATGGGTTGAAATGGGCTGAAAAGTGGACCCTATATGTGATTGCCCACGGGTACCATATTGGCCCCGTGCCAATTTCCAGTATAGCTAGGTTTGCCCAAATTGGCCCCACATGGGTTATGTTGGGGTTACATGGGTATCAAGCCGGTATGGGCCCAAACTGGGCATCTTATCTAGGGCCCACTTGAGTAAATCCACCCATGTGGGCAATTGGCATGTAAATATTACAACCCACCAGCAGCACCACAGTAGCCTGGTAGTTGTTGGAAACACTGAGTCAGTCTGGTTTGACTTTCTATAAAGCATAAAGTAAAAGTTATCACTCAGTGCTGTGTTACACCTTTCAGTCAACTTCCCTCCAACTCATTACCACAATTTCTATAATTCTTTTTGGAATTTATCCTTCCTTGTGTGTGTGATGATCAATATATCATTCAATGGGACATCTTGGTATCCAGCTGCGTAATTTCATCTCTCCACAGTAAACTAAACCAGCTTAGCTGGCTCATATTCATCTTTAAATCACTGAAGAACTTTATTCATTCAAAGTGTAGGAGAAGAAAGTGTCTCTTCCTGCTGTTCCTTCCTCTCATATGCAGTTTTACTGTGGAGAGCAAGTACAGGCTTTCATTCCCAAATCATGGTGGAGCTTTTTTAATATCACTGCTAAGTGTACTGATAAGAGAAGCAGCTGCACACTCCAGTTTTTGAAATATTCATGAACGTAAACGTTCCTCCAGAGACCTTCCTCATGCTTTGACAGAAATCTAGCCACCAACAGAACTTTATGTACTGAGCACTGATTTTATATGTCGTTTTGAAATAAATTATTGCTTTCTCAAATTGGCTGTAATTGATATTTTGGGAACAGTTTCAATGAAGACCACATCTATAATGCATTATGACGGTGTTCATAGTGAATTATAATGCATTTATAATGCTTCATGAATACACTCATAAACACACATAATGCTTACTGATGCATTATATCAATAGTCATAAACCATTATAGATTTGACGTATAATGATTTATAAGTGACAAGGGTCTTATGGATGCTCTTGACTGGGTTTATTATTGGATTGGATTGCGCATGTGTCAGCGTTTGTTTCTACCTTTCAGAGGCTCTCTCAAGATTTGACTTTATACCCAGTTTTAACGAGCGTCATTCTACACTTCCTGGCTTCATTCTACACTTCCTGGCAAAACTTGTTTTAACAGTGCTCTTTTATCGATCGCTGAATTCCTTTAATTTGTGGTTTTAAGATATCCATTTTAACTATCATGCTGTTTTATGAGCTACTTTCCGGCTAACGTCAGCCATAATGTTGGAGTGTATGGACTGCGACTGTAACGTGAAATACTCACAGTTAACAGAAGACATCCAGCATCTGAAGATAGAGCCCAGAAAAAAGGATAAGCTGATTGAAAGCTCTGTCTCAATCACTGTAGCTCAATAAAAGCACCTCTCCTACACTCGCTCCGTCTGTCAGGCTGTCCTCGCTGCCCGCTCGCCTCCGTCCCTGGTATCACCGATGGTGTCTGCTTCTGCGGCCACCCTTCCCTGGCTGGCATCTCTGCACGGCGTCACTGCACCACAGGACTCAGTGGGCAAGGAAAGTGGCCATCCTCCTGCACGGGAGCTGGGTGCCCAAGCACCAGGCAAGGCCACCCCTGATGCCATACAGGGCATGACTGCCTCATTACCAACACCAGAGCGTCAAGACAACTCGGCCCTCTGCCCCAGCTTGCAGTTCCACACCAAAGCTGTCTGTGTCCTGGACCGAAAGCTGTCTGTGTCCTGGACCGAAGTGGTGCGCCACTGCCGAAGGAGGGAGCCAGCTGGGGGTAGCGTCTCCCTGCAGCCTTTACTCCTCTCCAACCGCTTCACATTTCTGATAGATAAAGCCCCGGAGCTCTCCGGTGATATCCCGGCAGCCGCAGCTCCTGCGGCTCCTCTCGTCACCGCTGTGTCTCCCTCACCTGAGGCCAGCACTGGAAGCGATTCGACCTCAAGGAGGAAACGCCATCGAATCCTGCAGGAGGCTGTCGTCAGGCCCTCAGGTGGGCTTCCCTGTGCTGAGCCCCCTCTCCACTCGAGCACATCTGCACAGACCCTTCAGCCTCAACCACTGTCTTCGCACGCGAGGGCTGCGGACCAGTTGCCGCCTCGTCAAGCGGGCTTAGAGTCCTCTTCTCCTCGCCCTCTTTCCCCTCCCACCACTGATCATCAGTGATTCCATTACCAGGAATATCTGCTTCGTCAGCACCATCACTCACTGTTTCCCTGGTGCCACTGTCTCCACCATCCTGGATGAACTCATTGACTTACTGCCCACTCTCCCAGCCTTCGTTTTTAGAATCATTGTCCATGTGGGGATAAATGACACAGCGTGCCAGGAGTCTGAGCGCACCAAACGCCATTTTAGCCATCTCTTTCATGTTTTAAAAAACTGTGGGAAAACCATTTTTATCTCTGGCCCCATCCCCACAGATGGGGGATTTTAGCAGATTGATATATCTTAATTCATGGCTCATTTATACCTCCAGGTCTCACAACATGTATTCTATTGATAATTTTAACCTGTTCTGGAATCCCCCTTATTCTTTAAAAGTGATGGCATACACCCCAACAACCGCAGCATTCAGATGCTGTCAGCAAACTTGCAGAGCGCAGTGAAATTCACTCCATGTGACTGACTGCTCACCCATCAATCACATACCCATGGACACATCCCGGTTCAGCCCTCCTCCTTTATACAACAACCTCTTTATTCTGGATCCTATAAGAGCACCCCCTGCAGGACTCCCCAGTCATTCTAGGCCAGACCACACTCTCATCAGCCAAGCCACATTGAAGCACCACCACCTCCCATTGTCTCTGCACCCCATATTTCCCTCCCACACAGATCTGGTCCATGAATGTCTTTAACAACCATCATCTTCCTCCATAAATCCACTCTTACTCGCTCAATAGCTTGTCCCTCAGGTGTCAATCATAACTACACCCCAACCACGATTAAATGAATCCACACAAAAATTAAAGAGAGACTGCAGGAAAATGGAGAGAAAATTGAAAAAGACAGGTCTAGCTGTATTTTATGACATCTGGAAAGATTTAATGAAAAAATATCAAAAGGCAGTTAAAGATGCAAGCGCCTCATTCTTTTCTGGCTTAATTTTATCAAATCATTCCAACCCCAGAATTTTATTTAAAGTAATTGAAACAGTCACCTCCCCCTCCCCCCACCATCTTATCAATTCCTCTCCTGAAATGTGCGAGAAATTTTTACAGTTTTTTAATATCAGGGCTTTGGATATATGGCAACAAATCAACCCCCTAGACCATATTTCACATGCCATTAGGGACCTTTTTAATACTTTTAACAATTTTAGACAAGTTTCTTTATCCTTTTAATCCAAAATCATTTCCCAACTGAAAACTGAAAACCACATACAGCCTTGATTTTATTTCCACTAAGTTTCTTAAAGAGGTTTTGAACACAGTTTTTATTAATTATTAATCATTCCTTAGTGGAGGGCATTTCCCTTTCTTCTGTTAGGCATGCAGTGTTCCAACCTCTTTTAAAGAAACCTAACTTTGATCCCTCTGTTTTAAGCAATTTTAGGCCAATTTCTAAATTCCCATTTTTATCAAAAGTTTTAGTAAAAGTGGTTTCTACCCAGCTTTTAGCTTTTATGTGTCACAGCTACAAATCTGAGAAGTTTCAGTCTGGTTTTAGAGCTCTACATAGCACTGAAACTGCCCTCATCAAGGTTACAAATGATATTCTTTTAGCCAGAGGGGAGGGCACAATTTTAATTCTTTTAGATTAAAGTGCAGCTTTCGACACGGTAGACCACACTATTTTAATCAATCGTCTAGAAAGTTGGGTGGGCAATAAAGATACTGCACTTGGTTGGTTTTACTCTCATCTTTTAGCAAGACCCAACTCGGTCACTACAGATAATCACTCCTTCTCTTCTGCTCGCATTACCTATGGTGCGCCACAAGGTTTGATTTTATCACAACCTTTCCTTTCATTGCTACGCATACAACACACAGATATACCTCCCGCTGAGACCAGATGTGTCACGATTCCTGCTCCTCTCCCCCTTCTCAGTACTTTTCCATTCACTCTTCCTCTGCTCACTCTACCTGCTGACCACGCCCACTCTGCCTGCTCTACTCACTCACCTCCAGCTGCATCTCATCAGTAATCAACCCAGTATATAAGCCTGCCACACACACACTCTCATTGCCAGATTGTTCTCACGCATTATGCAAGACTCCAGCATTCTCCTGCCAGATCTCCGAAAGCCGACCCTGCCTGTCCCCGACCTGCTCTCCTCGCCTGATCCCCGGTAAACCTACCTGCCTTCTGTCCTCGACCACGAGCTCCGTTTTGGCATCCCTGATCTGCTTCGCTGGTAAAGACATCTCCGCCTGGCCCCGACGATCCTCCTGGTCCATCCCCATCGGTACCGCTACATCATCGGACTGCTCACTCGGCTTCGGAACCTCCGCCTGTCCCCGACCACGCTTCCGCCTTCTCCTCGACAGTAACTCCACACGTGCTGTCGAGCTGTTGTGCTACGGGATTTCCTCCACATCCACGCCGAGTGACGTCAGCTTCGGTTCGTTGCTTCGATCTCCCTCCAGAGACTGTGTTGTGGGTTCCGACCCGAAGAACGAACTGTGTGCTGAATTACCTCATCTTGCTTCGTGTCTGAATTGTGTTGGTCTAAATAAAAGTCATTACCAACTAATCCTGGTTACGGTTGTACTGCATCTGGGTCCTTACCACACCCGTTACAAGTACAATCTGGCCAAACATGGACCCAGCAGACAACACCGCTCTCCAGTCCCGTCTTGCCCGCGTCGAGGGAATGCTGCAACAGCACGAAGCACAGCTCACCTCAAACGCAACCGAAGCTCGCCAATCGGCTTCGGCGTTGGAGCGTGCGCTAACGCAGTTAGCCACCCAAGTGCAGCAGATGGCTTCCTCGCTGACTCAGCATGCTCCACCAACACCAGCCCCAGCTTCACCTGTTTTGCCACAGACACTCAGCCCGGCATCTGAACCTCGGGTGGGGGCTCCTGAACGATACGCCGGGGATCCAGAGGGTTGTAACCCGTTCCTGACGAACTGTTCGATCCTGTTTGCCTGCAGCCACACACCTTCGCCACGGAGGGAGCCAGAGTCGCCTTCACCATTAATCACCTCACCGGCAGAGCTCGCTTGTGGGGAACGGCGGAATGGGAGAGAGGCACGCCAGCTTGTTCCTCCTTCCAGTCCTTCGCGGAGGAACTACGAAAGGTTTTCGGACCAGTACCAGCAGGACCTGACGCCACTGGGGGTCTTCTGAGCCAGAGACAGGGGAACCGAACGGTCGCTGATTTCGCCATCGACTTCAGAACCCGGGCCCGACTGAGTGAGTGGAATATGGCGGCTCAATGCGACGCCTTCCTCAACGGGCTAGCTCCGTACATTAAGGACGAGCTGGTTTCGTTCGACCTCCCCAACTCATTGGATGGCTTGATTGAACTGACCACGAGGCTAGACAGGCGGATTCAAGCCAGAAGGAGAGAGCAACGGTTGGAGGGAGCTGAACACCGTTTCTCCGTTCATCAGCATGGGCCACCTGCTAACCCCGGTCTCCATTCTGAACTCACCTCAGGAGCCGAGCCCATGCAGGTGGGCCGCACCGGTTTGTCACCAGAGGAACGGGAGAGACGACGTCGTGGGAACCTCTGTCTCTACTGTGGCCAGGCCGGCCATTTTGTTTCACGGTGTCCAGCAAAAGGGAGGGCTCAGCGGTAGATGGGGGCATCCTGCTGAGCCGATCATTGAACTCTGCCCCCTATCAACTATCAACGGCCCCTGTTCCATGTTCAGCTTCTGTTGGCGGAGGGATCCCACACTCTCGCCACCTTCATAGACTCTGGAGCAGATGTTAACCTCATTGATGAGGAACTCGCTCGGCAGCTGGAGATCGAGCTGGACCCTCTGCCCCGTCCTGTTCCGGCCAACGCACTAGACGGCCACCTCCTGGGAAGGGTCACCCACCAGACCACGCCCATCTCCATGCTCCTGCTAGGCACACACCTTGAGACCATCCGTTTCCATGTGCTGAGGTCTCCTAATCTTCCCCTGATCCTTGGGTACCCCTGGCTGCGTCGGCATAACCCCCACATCGACTGGTCTACGGGGTCCATTTTGGGGTGGAGTCCTTCGTGCCATCAGATCTGCCTTCAACAGACGGTCACGCCAGTGCCAGCTCCCAGTTCCAGTTCCTGCTCCACGCCAGATCTCTCTATGGTACCCCCAGAGTATCATGACTTCCGAGAGGTCTTCAACAAGATGAGGGCCACGTCACTGCCTCCACATCGTCCCTACGACTGCGCCATTGACCTCCTTCCTGGCTCTGTCCCCCCCAAGGGACGTCTGTATTCCCTGTCGGCACCGGAAAGAGAGGCCATGGACACTTACATTAAGGAGGCCTTGGCATCTGGCATCATCCGCCCCTCCTCCTCTCCCGCTGGCGCAGGGTTCTTCTTCGTAGGCAAGAAAGATGGCTCCCTGCGACCCTGTATTGATTACCGGGGTCTCAACGACATCACCGTTAAGAACCGTTACCCTCTTCCTCTCATCGCCTCGGCGTTCGAGCTCCTACAAGGGTCCACCATCTACACCAAGCTGGATCTACGAAACGCCTACCACCTGGTACGGATCCGTGAGGGGGACGAGTGGAAGACGGCCTTCAACACACACCAACTGGACATTATGAATACCTGGTGATGCCGTTTGGGTTAACCAATGCCCCGGCCGTTTTCCAGGCTCTGATCAATGACATGCTCAGAGATCTGCTCAACAAATTCGTGTTCGTGTACTTGGACGACATCCTGATCTTCTCCCGCACGAAGCAAGAGCACGTTCACCACGTCCAGACCGTCCTGCAACGCCTGCTGAGCAACTCCCTCTTCGTGAAGGCCGAGAAGTGTGAGTTTCACGCCACATCAGTTTCCTTCCTGGGCTACATCATAAGCCATAACCATATAGAGATGGACCCGGCTAAGGTCTCTGCGGTCACCTCTTGGCCTGTTCCTGATTCCCGCAAGCAGCTGCAGCGTTTCCTGGGTTTCGCCAACTTCTACAGGCGGTTCATCCGGGGCTACAGTGCTGTGGCGGCTCCTCTTACGGCCCTCACCTCCTGCAACATCCCCTTCCGTTGGTCTCCGGCCGCGGAGGGAGCGTTCCGTACACTCAAGGAACGCTTCAGCTCGGCTCCCATCCTCCTGATCCCGGACCCTGACCGACAATTCGTGGTGGAGGTGGACGCTTCCGATGTGGGTGTGGGGGCCGTTCTCTCTCAACGATCTGCCAAGGACCAGAAGCTCCATCCCTGTGCTTTCTTCTCTCGTCGTTTGTCCCCTGCTGAGAAGAACTATGATATTGGTAACCGTGAGCTGCTGGCAGTTAAGTTGGCCTTGGAGGAGTGGAGACACTGGCTGGAGGGAACCAAGGTCCCCTTCCTCGTCTGGACTGATCACAAAAACCTCGAGTACATCCGCTCTGCTAAAAGACTGAACTCCCGTCAAGCCCGGTGGGCTCTGTTCTTCGCCAGATTCACCTTCACCCTGTCATACCGACCTGGTTCCCGTAACATCAAGCCTGACGCCCTGTCCCGTCAGTTTCTGGTTGGAGAGGGGGACTCCTCCAACTCGGACAGTATTATTCCTGCTTCCTGTCTCCTGGCCGCCCTCACCTGGGCCATCGAGGAGCGGGTCAAAGCGGCGGTGGAGGACCAGCCGGGGCCCAGTTCCTGTCCGCCAGGTCGGCTCTTCGTCCCACAAGACCTGAGGTCCGAGATTCTGCAGTGGGCACACAGTTCCCGGCTCTCACCTGTCACCCAGGCATTGCCCGTACCAAGGAGGTGGTGCAACGACGGTTCTGGTGGGCCACCATGGATGAGGACATCTCTGGCTTCGTCAACGCCTGTCCAGTCTGCAGCCAGAATAAGGCTCCCCGGAGGGCTCCTGCTGGTCACCTTCAGCCCCTGCCTGTGCCTCATCGTCCCTGGTCCCACATCTCCGTGGACTTTGTAACCGGTCTGCCACTGTCGGGAGGCAACACCACTATCCTGACAGTGGTAGACGGTTCAGTAAAATGGCTCACTTCGTGCCCCTGCCTAAACTTCCATCTGCTAAAGAGACTGCTGAGTTGTTCCTGGAACACGTGTTTCGTCTCCATGGTCTTCCTACTGATGTGGTTTCGGACCGGGGTCCCCAGTTCACCTCCTCGTTCTGGAGAGAATTCTGCCGCCTCCTGGGTGCCTCGGTCAGCCTGTCCTCCGGTTACCACCCCCAGTCTAACGGCCAGACAGAACGTAAGAATCAGCAGATGGAAACAGCACTCCGCTGTATGGCATCCAGACATCCCGCTTCCTGGTCCTCGCATCTGATGTGGGTAGAATACGCTCATAACACCCTCACCAGCTCTGCTACCGGCATGTCCCCATTCCAATGTGCGTATGGGTTTCAACCTCCCTTGTTTCCCGACCATGAGAAGGAGACCGCCTTCCCTTCTGTAGAGGCCTTCATCCGTCGCTGCCGCCAGGTTTGGACCCGGGCCCGATCTGCTCTACTGGGGTCCGCAGAACGTTACGCCACGGCCGCTAATCGGCGCCGTTCCCGGGCTCCAGCCTACCAAGTGGGGCAGAAGGTGTGGCTGTCGACACGGGATCTCCCCTTGAAGGAGGACTCCAAGAAGTTGGCTCCCAAGTTCATCGGTCCGTTCCCCATCGACAAGGTGATCAACCCAGTGGCGGTCCGATTGAGATTACCCCGGTCCATGAGGGTCCATTCCACCTTTCATGTCTCCCGACTCAAGCCGTTCCGGGAGAGCCCTCTGCAACCTCCGTCCCGAACTCCTCCTCCTCCCCGCATCATAGATGGGACCCCTGCCTATACGGTGCGCCGCCTGCTGCGCTCTCGCCGCCGTGGTAGGGGCCTTCAGTACCTCGTCGATTGGGAGGGGTACGGTCCGGAGGAGCGATCGTGGGTTCCAGCACGCCAGATCCTGGATGACAGCCTGGTGGAGGAGTTCCATCGGCAACATCCCGACCAGCCCTCCGGACCCGCCTCGGCACGTGGGGGTCCCGGTTCTGCTTCCCGTCCTGCTCCTGTGTCCGCACCGCCCGGGGATGACGACGTGGGTTCTGCCTCGGACTCCGGTGATGTCCTCTCGGACGACGGGGGGAGTGTGTCTGGGGTCTCTGAGGAGTTCTGATCCTCCTCCTGGCCCCCGCCGCCCGCCCTGCTTCGGTGGTTCGTGGTGGGACGTCGTGGGCCGTCCCTTGGGGGGGGGGTTCTGTCACGATTCCTGCTCCTCTCCCCCTTCTCAGTACTTTTCCATTCACTCTTCCTCTGCTCACTCTACCTGCTGACCACGCCCACTCTGCCTGCTCTACTCACTCACCTCCAGCTGCATCTCATCAGTAATCAACCCAGTATATAAGCCTGCCACACACACACTCTCATTGCCAGATTGTTCTCACGCATTATGCAAGACTCTCCAGCATTCTCCTGCCAGATCTCCGAAAGCCGACCCTGCCTGTCCCCGACCTGCTCTCCTCGCCTGATCCCCGGTAAACCTACCTGCCTTCTGTCCTCGACCACGAGCTCCGTTTTGGCGTCCCTGATCTGCTTCGCTGGTAAAGACATCTCCGCCTGGCCCCGACGATCCTCCTGGTCCATCCCCATCGGTACCGCTACATCATCGGACTGCTTACTCGGCTTCGGAACCTCCGCCTGTCCCCGACCACGCTTCCGCCTTCTCCTCGACGGTAACTCCACACGTGCTGTCGAGCTGTTGTGCTACGGGATTTCCTCCACATCCACACCGAGTGACGTCAGCTTCGGTTCGTTGCTTCGATCTCCCTCCAGAGACTGTGTTGTGGGTTCCGACCCGAAGAACGAACTGTGTGCTGAATTACCTCATCTTGCTTCGTGTCTGAATTGTGTTGGTCTAAATAAAAGTCATTACCAACTAATCCTGGTTACGGTTGTACTGCATCTGGGTCCTTACCACACCCGTTACAAGATGACCTGAGAAGCCTAGCTGCTGTCTTAGACTGCCTCAACAATGTCAACTGTTGGATGGCTCAAAATCACCTGCAACTCAATAACTCAAAGTCAGAAGTCACATCACATTATAAATGTCCTTGGTCCCCTTTCCACAAATCTGAAGCCCAGGAGTAACATTTGACTCATACCTAACCTTTCTGCCACATGTCAGAAACATTGTTCAGTCCTGCTTCTTCCAGTTAAGATTGATCTCCAGAATCAAACAACTACAGAAGAAATTATTCATGCATTCATCTTTTCCTGAATCGATTATTGTAACTCCCTTCTCTCAGGTATTAATCACAAATCACTCTCCCGCCTCCAACTAGTTCAAAATGCAGCAGCTAGGCTTCTCACAGGTTTTAACAGACGACATCCTATCACTCTAATCCTTGCTTCACTCCACTGGCTTCTTGTACGTTTTAGAATTGATTTTAAGATTTTACTGATTGGTTATAAAGCTCATTTGGGCCGAGCACCAATTTATGTATCAGAAATGTTGACTTCTTATGAGCCAGTTCGCAGCCTTAGATCCTCGGGTGGGGCCCTTCTTGTCGTTCCAAAGTCTAGGCTTAAAACTAAGGGTGACCATGCTTTTGCCATCAGGGCCCTTCAGCTTTGGAACAACCTGCCCGAGTAGAGAGAGATAAGGCTTGCAGATTCAGTGACTTCTTTTAAATCAATTCATAAAACCCATTTTTATAGACTTGCTTTTATGTGATGCCATCTATTTTATTGTATCTTAATTTTATTTTATCTAATCTTAATTCTTTTTAAATTGGTTTATTTAATTTCATCTATTTATTTTTGTTTATTTATTTATCTATTTATTTTTATCATGTAATTTTTTTATTTTTATTCTGCCCTGCCAATGTTTAAGTCTATTACAAGTACTATTAATTCTGTGTTTACCACAAACACTCTTCAAACAGCATTTATTCATACTGGGATGAGTTGCTGTTGTTATTTCTGTTTTGTGATTGTTTCTCTCGTTTGTCTGGCTTTAGTTCGGTATAACTTTTTGGCTCTTTTTTGTCATGTTACTTGTGTTAAACTCCTCTCACTTCTGCTTGCCTTGTTTGTCAAAGCACTTTGTAAACTCTGTTTTTAAAGGTGCTATATAAATAAAGTTATTATTATTATAATTACTAGAAAACTAGAGGTTGAATGCTGGGGCTTCTAATGCATTCTAAATATTTGTACTCACTTATTCACACATCAACAATTAACTGTAGTAAGGACTAGTGTGATATAACAGTCCTGTCATGGTCCAAACCTCGCTTGTTTTTTGACCTTGCTTTTTGCCTCTTGCTCTAGACTTCTCTGTTGGGAATAAACCTTGTTTCGCTGCTCTTACCTGGTCTGAGTTTTGCATTTGGGTCCTACCTTCCTGCGCCGGTTGGACAGGCATCAGGAGCCGGCACTTGCAGTGCACTGGAAGTGCCCATGACGCTGGAGACACCGGGAACGCTGGAGGAATCCCCCAAGTCTGTCACCTGGGGCTGAGACGGCGTGTTGCCGTCCTCTCCTGCCTCATTGTCTGTTGGGAAAAAATAAATCGATTACATGGGTCAAAGTCTTTCATATTCTGCATGTTTACGCATGACTCTTTAACTTGTTGGGCCGTGAGCAGGCTATTGTAGCAGTAGTATATGTATGGCCCGTATAATGAACATTTGTTGTGAGACAAATATATGTGCAGATATATGTTGTTTATTTGTTTACACAAATAAACAACCTATATTTACCTTGGGGGTAATCAGTATCACCAACATGTGCTCCCACCACCCCTGTGAGAGCGGTGTCACCCACAGTAGCGGCGCTTCTCTGCTCAAACAGGGTGAGTTCGTCCTCTCCTTGCCCCCCGCCTGTTCTGGCCACACTTTGGTGGTCGGCAGCAGACCTCCGCTTCACCTCCACCTTCATGCCAGTTATTGATACATTTATATTCATTTATGCTTCATCATAATGCTTCATTGTAGGTGTTAAGTAAAGTGTAATCATTTTCATGCATTTATAAGCATATATGCTGCATCATAAGTGATTAATGCGTACCATACAGTAGAATACTTTGAAAATGCATTTAGAAGACTGAATTCTAACAATGTGTCAAAGAGTTTTTAGCCACAGAGTTAGATTTCACCAAGACTGGGGATCTTGCAGTGTCAAGTTGGACAGAAACTGTTGTAGCTCTTGTAATTTGCAGTGAGCATGCTATAGGCTGTACCTCTGTCCAGCTAACTAACAGCTAACCACTGTCCCCATACCAAATAGGCTATCTGCAAGCTAAGTTAGCCCCTGGGATGTTTGCTATTAGCAAGCTAACCATATAATTTAGCTGAAGATTGCTTGGTTCAAAAATACATGATGATTTGACGTGAATTTTGAAGCTATCAATCTTACGTTGAACCACACAGTTATCTTGCAGACTAATGGTAAACAATCCAGGAGCTAAAGTTAGCTTGCCAACTTACAGGATGCAGCATACTCACCAGGGAAGTCAGAGCTGTATCTCTGTCCACTTCTCCTTTCCAGTCCTTAGTGGTACAAATGGGAGGCCATGTCAAAGAGGCAATCTTTATCACTGCTCAAATGTAATTTGTCCCCTTTTTTTTCCACAGAGGAACCAAGACTTTTTACACTTAATGTTCTGTCGGTTCCTGCCCTACTGTGCTGTAATTGGCTAGTAGTCTGTATTATTGTGCTTTGATTGGGCAGTAGGCCAGTGCTACTGTGCTGTGACTGGCTAGTGCTTGTTGCCTCTGGTTTTATTCTTCAGTCAGTTGAACAGTTTACATTTAAATATTTAGCTACATTTCTCTGGGACTGTGAAAAAAGAAGGGAATAAAATGTCTTCCTTGACATGGCTTCACATTTTCTACTGTGTTATAGTGGAGAAGAAAAAAGTGGACAGCGATTGCTGCAACTCCTGAAGTCCCTTCTAAGTATGCTATATGCTGTAAGCTAGCCAGCTAACCACTGTAGGGTCTACCTGTAAGCTAACATTAGCTACTGGATCGTTTGCTATTTAGCCTGCAAGCTAACTATATGTTTGAACTTCAAACCGCTACCTTTAAAAATCATATCATGTATCCATGTATATGACTGGAGCTAACAATCTTCAGCTAAATTGTATGTTTAGCTTGTAGGCTAAGCCTGTTTGGTATGGGGGCAGTGGTTAGCTAGCTAGCTGATTACCCCCAAGGTAAATATAGGTTGTTTATTTGTGTAAACAAATAAACAACATATATCTGCACATATATTTGTCTCACAACAAATGTTCATTATACGGGCCATACATATACTACTGCTACAATAGCCTGCTCACGGCCCAACAAGTTAAAGAGTCATGCGTAAACATGCAGAATATGAAAGACTTTGACCCATGTTTAATAAATCGATTTTTTTTTCCCAACAGACAATGAGGCAGGAGAGGACGGCAACACGCCATCTCAGCCCCAGGTGACAGACTTGGGGGATTCCTCCAGCGTTCCCAGTGTCTCCAGCGTCATGGGCACTTCCAGTGCGCTGCAAGTGCCGGCTCCTGATGCCCGTCCAACCGGCCGTGTCCTCACCTGCGCTGTGCTAGAGTCACAAGAGGACATCATGAGAGCAATCGGCGGCATCAGTGATCGCCTGGACCGACTGATAGACATTCTTACAGACATCAGTAAAACATTAAATGTGTTGGCCAATAAGTGAATTCTGTGTCCTTGCCTCTTTATATGGTTGAAATCACATGTTGCCGGGCCCCAGTGGCCTCCTGGGTAGGGTTTGCATTGATGGGTCTAGCATCTGGTTTGTCTGCTGGGGGGATGTGCTGCTCTGGCAGTGGTATGGAATGCCGGTGTGCCACATTGTGGAGGACACCGCATGCCATCATAATGCAGCACACCCTTTACAGGTCGGTAGAGAAGCACCCCCCCATTCCTGTACAGGCAGCGCCACCGTCCCTTCAGCAGGCCACTTGTCCTCTCCACGACTGACCAAGTGCGGGAATGGAGATCATTGTACCTCCACTCTTGCTCAGTCTGGGGGTTGGTGAGAGGGGTCATCAGCCAGGTTTTGAGTGGATAGTCACGGTCACCTGGGTCAATTGAAAGCAGACAATGTTAGACTCGCCATGTGGGTATTTTATGTGCAGAATGGATTTACAGTTTCCATTTATGTTTACTGACAGAATACATAGATAACACACTATTGTAAATGAATGCAGCAGTGCGCTGGGGATAAGGTGAGGGCAATCAAGTCATTACTAATTTTACGCACGTGTTTATTGACATAGGTACTTTACACACAGAGACGGTCACGGGCTTGTATGAAAGCCCAAAACCTATAGTTTAATCAGCCAAAAACAACAAGTCACTAACTTGAACCACTGAAAGGTTATTATGCTGTGAAGACAGGATGGTATTCGGGCGCGCACATGCTCATTGTGCATCAGGGGGATTAATATTATTACAATTAAACAAATAAAGTATTTACTCACCAAGAAGCCACCCATCGCGCATCGCGCCAGCTTGTAGCCTGTTCCCAATCATGCTGTTGGTTAGAATGTATGAATTGAGCGTTGATCCAGGCCACTGTGGCACAATGTTTGTAAAAAGCATTTGCGCATCACATATGATCTGTACATTGATCGAATGGAAATGCTTCCTGTTCACATACACATATGCAACCAGTGGACTTTAGTGTTGTCTGTGTTGTGTTGTGATGGAAAAGCCCTAACCATGGATATCTTTGGAGGCGGTCTCCTTTTATTTCTGATAGCAAGTGGTAAAAACCAAAATCCTCTGTCAATTATGTTGGCACAACTCGAGCCCCTCTCCCGTGGACTACAACAGCAAAAGGGCATTCATATTCCATGTAGTGCAGTAAAACATGGAAAATATACCTGACAGCAAGAGGTAAAAACCAAAATCCTCTGTCCATTATGTTGGCACAACCCGAGCCCCTACACAAATTAAGCGACACAGGAATATGTTAGAATATTGTACAGCAAGTTTAGGCTGAAAAATGAACTTAAAAAAGCGCTGTTAAACACCAATGTTACAGCGAGAGCAATGATGCTTACCTCTCCCGTGGAGTACAACAGCAAAAAGGGAGAGTTAAGGTGGGAGACACCCTCTATAGAGGTACCCCCAAAAGTGAACGTAGGGGAACAGAAATTGAGTATCAAGCGTTCCACATAATGACTATGGAGGTCTAAGCATGTCAGGTAATAACAACAGAAACAAATTTTGTGAAATTACCCTGTTACACATATTCGTCCTGTGATGTGGCTTTTATAGCGATGTGTGTGCGGTCGATAGCTCCGATTACATTAGGACAACCGGCTCTCGCTGCAAATTGCGCTTTAATGTTGGCCTGTTCAACTGCATTGTATGGGAATTTGATGTACCTAGGGCACAGGCGGAAAATTCCGTCCCACACAGCTGGCATGGCTCGGCTCAGGGTCGACTGGCACAGTCCCGATCGGTCGGCCAACACCCTCTGGAATGCCCCTGTGGCTAGGCAGCCCAGTGTGGTCAGCACCTGTATGGGCACAGGCAGCGCATGGTTCCTTGCCGTGTAGTGCTCCAACAACAGCCACAGCTCCGCGCACAGCTCCAGGAGGATTGCCCTCGGTAACCTAAAGCGGCTAATGAGCCAGTCGTCATCGAGTGCCAGGAGATCCTCTCGGTCCCTGAATACCCGTCCTCTTTGCACTGCGCCATTTGCAATATCTTCTAATAATGCAATTGCTGCCATGATTGGTACCAGTACTGCCCGCACCATTTTGCACATGCTTTTATATCCACTCATCTAATTGCCGACAGGTGAATGTGTTTAAAAGTTCATCTTTTCGTCAGTCAACTCAGAGTAGTAATTGTTTGACATTATTAACAGTTTCCCGGCATCACCTCTGAGTGTCGCCAACGGACCAAAAGTAGTAGAAACGTGCGTACGCCAGCCATGAAGTTGCGTGGAGCACTGCACATTTCCACAGTCACTCTTGATAAATCTGAACGTGAGCGTGGAAAAGGGCGTACACCACCTTTTTGTGAGTACGCACCCTTTGTACATGAGGCCCATGGACTTTTACATAGAACCAACTGACAGTGGCATCATTCTGCTCCAGTATGTGGTTATAACCTGCATCACAGCAAAGAAGGCATGACGGGCATGTTGTTTAACACAACAGCATAGACCTCTAAAACCTAAAATATATGCGTTGGCAGCACTTTCTAAGCAATAGCGAAGGCATAACACGTCAATCACAATTGTTTACTCTGTTATATGACGGCTGTCTTGTTAATATCTTGGAATATCACGGCATTATGCCGGCTCCATATATATATTGATGTTATGTTTACAACTTGTTTCCGCTTTCACAAAGTCACCCAAAAGATCAGCTCATGTAGTATTCAAGCTAATGTGATGTTGCTGCATATTTTCAATTAGCTCATGTACAAAAAGCCACTCATACAAACACACAAATAACTTTATCTGTATAGCACCTTTACAAAGTGCTTTGACAAACAAAGCAAGGCAGAAATAAGAAGGGTTTCTTACAGAGGCAACATTAGTTTAAGAGCCATGCAATAATGCCAGGCTAAGGCCAGACAAAATTTAAAGTAGAATTAAACAAGAGATCATAGCCACAAAAAAAAAAAAATAGTAGGAGACCGATGATAATGAGAAATGGATGTTACAAAACAAAACAAAATTAACAACCCATATCAATAAGTGTAAATACAACTCAAAGAATATAAGCTGTAACCATGGAAATAATAGTACTAGTAAAAGAATTAAAAACAATCCACACAGAATAAAAGAATAAATTAAAAGACAAACTAAAATAGATTAATTAAATTAGACAACATCACATAAAAGCATGCCTATAAAAATCAGTTGTAAGTGTTGATTTAAAAGAGGTCACTGATTCTGCAGCCTTATCTCTTCAGGCAGGTTGTTCCAAAGCCAAGTGGTCCTGAAAGCAAAGGCATGCTTACCTTAGATTTAAAGCTCGACTTTGGAACAGCCTGAAGAGCACTACCCGAGGATTTTAGGCTGCGAACTGGCTCATATGGGTTCAGCATTTCTTTGATCTGAACCAGATTAACCTTGAAAGTGATCAGTAAAATGTTTATATCAGTTGGAGTAATGCTATGTCATCTGTTAAAAATGAGAAATTGACAAAGAAGACTGACAAAGATTGACAAAGAAAGTCTCATCACAAGGTCCAATAACCATATTCACAACTAAAACTAATTATGTGAAAATCAGGCTCATACATGTGTGTACCCACGTTTATAGTTAGCCTTAGCATATAGTCATAACCAAAGGTCTTCACACCAGAACACCATTGATTAGGCACAATGATTACACACAGCTCTGGCGACATTTAGATTGTTTCTTTGCCACATGTGCCTGTAGATATTATTATCACCATCAAAACCGCCTGAAAGACAACAAATTATTTAGTTTAGATCAAATCAAAAAATTCTGAACACAGGAAAATAAATGAAGCCTCTAATGTTAATGAAGAATTAATAACAGAACAGTTACTGATCCAAACTGAGTTGATCGATGGCCCTTTGATGAGCATTTTACAAATTACTGTGCACACTACAACATTAACAACAAAATCTATGTATTAACAGTGTAAACAATTTTATTCCTGTCTTTTGCTTTATGTCTCATCTTCACCTTCATTTCACCCTCAGGTCACTCTAGAAAAGCATGTGTATGCCTGGTTTGAAGTATGTGAGGTGAGCCAGCCCATTCTTGTTCAGAAGTCATCAAATACCGACAATGTTGGTGTACGATCCTGATACCAAAAGTAACATTGCACGTCTACATGATAGACAGCATCAGAACAGTAATATAAGAGAAATATAAGTATATAATATAAGAGAAGTCAGCTCCAGATGCACCAAATGCTCATAACTATCTATTATTATTATTATTATTATTATTATTATTATTATTATTATTATTATTATTATTATTATTATTATTGCCACAGGCCTCTTATTAAACTTACACAATGTAAATTTGATTTCAGGGAAATGTATCAAGTATAAAAGTAAAAGTATGCATGCAAAAAGGTTTAAATAAATGTAATAAATGACAAATAATTTAAAATAACAAAGGAAAAGCAACAAGTCCTAATACATACAGTGTATATGAAAAGCTCAAACCATGAAATGTTATTTGCACATAAACACAGTGATAAAAATAGTTGATTTTTTTTTTATTAATCAACTTATTGTTTCAGCTGCACTTGCATATTTAAAAATGGTTTGTGCATAAAAAAATTAATATGTAAAGGACTAGCTATCAAATTATAGTAGTGAAGTGCAATATTTCCTTGTGAAGTGTAGTGGAGTAAAGGTGAAAAGTGAATCTTAAAAATCAGTGGGTACTAACAAAATAAGAACAAATATTGGATCCGAACAAAAATAAGAGAAAATTTTTTGTATATTTTTCATTTATGAGGCTCTTTCTGTTTGGAACCATTGAAAACTGTAAATAAGCAGCAGTCTCCCGTGTTAAACTGTGACGTTTTATTTATCCATCCTGCCAATTAACCTCCTTTGGTTGGTTGGACTATAACCCTGATACCATCACCTGACTTTCTGTCTGCTCTTGTCATAATTACCACTGCCACCACAGGGCTCTGTCTCTTGAATGTAGCAGTAGGGTATTACTAGTAATAGAGCTAAAAAACAACTTTTCTCTAGAGTAGATGTGCCTCCAGATCCAAGATGAGCCACTGTAAGCCTTTTAAAGGAGTAAATAATGTTGTACACACAGGGGAGCAGTCAGCTTCCTGCTGTATCACCAGCAGTACAAGTGCAGCTTGTGTTTTTGCTCCAGACGCAGACTGTGTCCTCACTAGCTGCCAGTCCTCCAGCCGTGACATTTGATGCAGAGGGACGGTTGGGAGTTGTGTCGGCGGGGGCACAGGCAGGGTAGACATCGCCACAGGGTCCTTCGAGGGAAATGTATGAGAGGAATGCCAATGCTGCTAAATACCGAGTTTGTTTTTTATCGATCCGTATTTGCATGTGAGTCTGTGGGTGTTTGACAGAGATGTGAGGTAGTCAGAGGTGTGCAAATCAGGTGTGAGGCTGGTCTCGAGCATTCTCTCTAACTGTGACCTAATAATAAAGATAACGTTTGCAATATTCTTAACTTTTCTTGCTGTAGATAAATCCCTTATGCGGGGGGTCTGTTTTTCCAAATTGAATTCTGGGGAACCTGGAGCTGTGAGCCACAGACAGAGTGGGTATGGGGAAGTCAAAAACTACTGAGGGAGGATTTGATGTTTTTTGGTCTTCACATAGCATTTCTTTGATAAACTGAAAAGTATGGTCCTTACTGATTGTATTGTCCTGATGCCAGATGCTCATAAGTAACTTCAACAAGCCTCTCATTGCTGTGACAGCCTCCAAAGGCATCATCACAAGATGTCAAAGGTGCTCTTAGGCAGTGAGCATTGCCGCCACAGTTGCCTTGGCAACATCCATGTTCTGTATTTTGCATCAGCAGCAGGGCAGGCTACAGCAATGGCTTCCATGTGGAAGAACCCAGCCAGAACAAAATGTTCCAATGATCTTACATAATGTTGCCTACAAGTTCTTAGAATGTTACAGGAGAAACAGTTTGACTGCAATGTTCACATAATGTTCTGAGGATGTTTCTTATCGCCAAGAACATTTCTGTAATGTTTCACTTAAACAAACATGAAATATTTCCACTGCAACATTCTGAGAATGTTTTATGAGTATCAGAGCAGTAGTTACAAAAGTTTTTTTTTTTTTTTTTTACAGGATGTGTCAAGATTCAGAGAATGTTTTTCCAAGCATCTAGGATGCAGTTTACACAATGTTATCAACAAAACTTGTCACAACAAATTTTGTCACATCAGCATTCTGAGAATGTTTTACGGAAGTTGTCTTGGGCTAGATTAAACCATTTTTTTTACAGAATGTTACTGAGACATTGCAAATTTTCTGTGAATGCTGTCCTGGGAAAAGGTAACATGACATCTTTTACAGAATGCCTCTTTAACGTTGCACGTTAACAAAGCTACAATGTTCTGACTGCAACATTTTGAGAATGTCTGCAAAAAATTGCCGAAAAAAAATAATTTTAACTGAAATACCATGATAACAGAACAAGTGAAAAGAAGTGCAACGACATATAAGCAGTCAGGAGAGACGTACAAAAAACATTAAAATGTTAAATAATGTTAAGATTACACCAGCATGATTTAGGAATGTTTCCTTACAGTGTTTTAAGAACATTTTTGAAATAAAATTCTCCTAACTAGGGAAAGATATCTCTCCCTTCCTCCCCCTTTCTCTATCTATCATGACAAAAATTTAAAAAGTAAAAAAAAAAAAAAAAAAAATTTAATCTAAATGATAATTACATAGGCTGCACATCATAACAGGATGCATTTTTAGAGCAAATATTGGCAAAATAAAATAAATATTTTAAAAAAATCTTAGCTGGTCCAAAGTTTTTTTTTGTTTACAACAGAGCCAGTAAGAGGTCCACACCGACTGACTGTAAACACAGTTATTGACAGGAAGAATAGGCGACATTGCAGATGAGGCAGACACAACACCTCTTTGCTTTACAGTGCTACTCACATCGACATTAAAATGGCTCGACTCAGTCAATGAACCTGTGAGTAAACGTTGGCTAACGTTAGCCGTGTGATACAGTTATTTCATTCACTTTTTGTGACTCTGTCTCAGGTGCAGCAGCAGTCTCATAATAGACAAAGAGAGAGGAGGGCAAGGAGGGGCTGAGCAGTTCAATGCTGCTGCTGGCAGCGCTACTGAAAGAGATTTTAGCAATTTGAAATACTTACTTAAAAACTCAAATGTATGGTAAAGTTGCAATGATTGGACAAAATTGCAAGGTTGCACAAAATTCAGAGGGTTTGGCTTAATTTGCATAAATTTTTGTGATCACAATGTTGCAAAATCCTGGAGGGACTGAAAATAGAAGTAATAGTTGGTGGACATAACCCTAGTTCTATGTGCCATGCGCTCTAACTACAGGCTCAGCTGGCCATTGTTCTTGTTTTGTTCATGAGTTCAAAAGGGAGATGAGCAGCAGCTGAGCTAGTGTTTTACAATGGGAGATTCCTTCTTCCTGATTGGGCAGTGATTGCTAAGATGGAGTTCATCAGAAGGCACAGCATGCACAGCATGTATGCCCTTCCTTGCATAAAAAGCACCTGATACCAAAGTTGTGGAAGTCAGAGTACATTGAATGCAACAGGAGTTTTC
The DNA here is from genome assembly GCF_008729295.1 of Plectropomus leopardus. Taxonomy (NCBI): domain Eukaryota; kingdom Metazoa; phylum Chordata; class Actinopteri; order Perciformes; family Serranidae; genus Plectropomus; species Plectropomus leopardus. The sequence continues at coordinate 24,670,733 of NC_056484.1, read as the reverse complement.
AAAGCAGGCCCAGCTTTCAACTGCAACAGCAATAAGGTAACATAAGATAATGTAACAAAAAAGCTACCCTTTGTTGTCTGTGATGGATTAGCTTTATCAGAAAGTTTCTCCTGGTAGTTGATCATCACACTCCCAGCCTTTAAGGTAGGAAATCAATCTATATACATAAAGTGGGCTTTAGAATATTTTCAGCAGTAATTCAGCAGTGAAATTTACTCTTTGTATTTTTTTAGACTTGATATGTGGAAACTAAAAGACTCTTACATACAAACATGTGACTTTCACATAAAAAAAAAATAGATAAGTATGCATGTGGTGGACAGTATGGGGAAACACAAACCAGTGAAGTTTTTCCACAGTCATAATAAAAAGGCTTAACATATTCCTGAAAGCTTCAACTGGTGTATGGCTCACAGAATCCTGAACCCATGCTCATTACAAGACGCCAATAGCTGACTGTTCCTGGTTCTTGATTTATGCACTGTGATACTTTCCAGAAACTTTATAACCCAACCCTATCTTCTACAAAATATGTCTAAGCTACTAATTTGCTGTGCCAAATGCAATTTTAGAGAATATGGTTGTAATAAGGGCTGCCTGGATGACATTGACGTGTTTCTTTTTCATAAAAAATCGTTAAGAGGTCTGACTTTCTTGAGGCAAAACCACACCAGCATTTAAAATGACAGAATTAAACTCTAATCAACATAAGCATGCAAATTTGAGCTGTTGACTGCTAACAAACTATTGCTGGTTGTGCCAACATGTGAGAGAACAGAGCATCAGAGGATTCAAAACAGAGATAGGTGCCATAACTTACCAGCCATGTTGCACATTTACCCCTTCTCTAAAGAAGTATCAACTGCTTCACAATATTAGCATGGTTTTTAGGGAGTTATGAGAAAGTAGTCGATAGAACAAATACATCTTTTGCTACTCTGGGAACTTTTGGTCCAATGAGGGATTACTGTGACTGATTAGCAGTAGCATGGTCCTGGCTGGCTCAGCCCTCTCTCTCAGCAGATAGCTCAGTAACTACAGCAGTTCATCAGCTTACCCTGCAAGAAATCAATACTTCACAAAACTTCTATTTTGAAAGAAGATGCATACAAATGGTGCCACATGGTGTGACTAAGACTTTATGCTACAGAGGAGTTTAGAAACTAAGTTTGACACCATAGACCAAAGATTGCATCCTCCTCGATCACGTGATGTTAGACTACTACTGAAACACTTACACTGGAAAATACTGGAAAAGACAGCCATCGTCTGTCTGTCCTGGAAGAGGGATCCCTTCTCAGCCGCTCTTCCTGAGGTTTCTTACATTTTTTTTTCCCCTGTTACAGGGGTTTTTTTTTGGGGGGGGGTTTCCTTAGGTAATGTGAGGGTCTAAGAACAAGGGATGTCATATGCTGTAAAGCCCTCAGAGGCAAACTGTGTTTTGTGATAATGGGCTTTATAAATAAAATTGACTTGACTTGACTTGACTTGACTTGACAGCCTGTCTTGCTCATACTTTATAAAAATAACATATCTTAATAAGTGTGTTTCTATCCACCTGCTTTTTTTCCATTAAATTGTTTTATTTTCCACATAATAAGGAAGACAATGACAGTAACAATTCATATGACATACAATAACAATAATACACAAAAAGACCAGAAAAGACAAAGAAGGCCCCCTTCTGCCTGGTGGGACATTATGCACCACAGGTGCTAAGTAGTCATGGGGGGAGGCAGGCCATGATAGTCATAGTCCATGAAGCACCTAGTTTGCTATAGTCACTGAGAGTCGAGGCTGCACTCTTCATTGGTAGGAAAGTCTAAAAAGTCCATATGTCTATAGTCTATAGCAGTCCAGTTTGCAAGTTTTACAGTTCATAAGTATTGTCCTCTTGAAAAAAGCTAAAGCCATAATGCCTTGTGCAGATCCTTGTGCAGGGCATATAAGATGAATATTCATTAATACCTGTAAAACATCAATGACCTAGGTCCATAAGTTTTCTACCATGGACAAGCCCAAAGTAAGTAGAGTGTACCAATCCCACCACAGCCATGCCAGCACTGTTCAGAGGCATTTAGGTCCATTTTATTTAATTTATGTGGCGTCATATGCCCTGTGTAAAATCTTCATTTGGATGATTTTATATATATACACACAACTGGAAGCTGATGCTGAATGCTTCAGTATTGTATCCTACCGTGAGAGGTGAGCAAAAATGGTGACAGTTCCTCAGCCAAAACTAGCTTCCTTTCATTTGGTATCAAGAACATTTTTAGATCCAGATATGATTCCTTGAGAGATATATATATATATATATTCTTTTGGTAACACTTTCTATGAAGACCACATCTATAATGCATTATGACAGCATTAATAGTGAATTATAATGCATTCATAATGCTTTATGAAAACACTCATAAACACACACAATGCTTATTAATGTACTTATATCAATAGTTATAAACCATTATAGATTAGCCTTACAATGATTTATTAGTGGCAAGGGTCTCATGGATGCTCTTGACTTGTCATAGAGGTTGAATGCTGGGGCTTATAATGCATCATAAATAAATATACATGCTCATTTACACATTAACAATTAACTGTAGTAAGGACTCAGTGTGATATAATAGTCCATCATTGTATGTGTTAAGTCAAGTGAGGTACATATTGATACATTTATAATCATTTATGCTTCATCATAATGTTTCATTGTAGGTGTTAAGTAAAGTGTAATCATTTTAATGCATTTATAAGAATATATAGCACATCATAAGTGATTTATGAAAATTTCACAAAGACTGGGGATCTTGCAGTGTCAGAGGTGGACAAAAACTGTTGCAGCCCTTGAAATCCACAGTGGGTTTGCTATATGCTGTAGCTAGCTAGCTGTTAGCTAACCCCTGTCCCCAAATCAAACAGGCTATTTGCAAGCTAAGTTAGCCACTGGAATATTTGTTATTCGCCTACAAGCTAAACATACGTTTTAGCTGAAGACTGCCAGCTCCACTCATATATATGGATACATGATATGATTTTTGAGGCAAGCAATTTTAAGTTCAAACATATAGCTAGCTTGCAGGCTAATAGCAAGCAACCCAGTAGCTAATGTTAGCTCACAGGTAGACCCTACAGTTGTTAGCTGCCTAGCTTACAGCATATAGCATACTTAGAAGGGACTTCAGGAGCTGCAGCAATCGCTGTCCACTTTTTTCTTCTCCACTATAACACAGTACAAAATGTGAAGCCATGTCAAGGAAGACATCTTATTCCCTTCTTAGCTCCACATTGTCCTCTTTTTCCACAGTCCCAGAGAAATGCAGCTAAATATGTAAATGTAAACTGTTCAACTGACTGAAGAGGAAAACAAGTACTACCCACTCACAGCACAGTAATACAGACTACTAGCCAATCACAGCACAGTAGGGCAGGAGCAGACGGAACATGCCCGCAATAAGGAAAGAAAAAAAAGTCTGGGTTCTCTTATGGAAAAGGGGGACAAAGTGGATTTGAGCAGTGATAAAGAGTGCCTCTTTGACATGGCCTCCCATTTGTACCACTTAACACTGGAGAAGAAAGACGTGGACAGAGATATAGCTCTGAAATCCCTGGTAAGTATGCTGTATGCTGTAAGTTAGCAAGCTAACCACTGCAAGGGCCTCTGCAAGCTAACTTTAGCTACTGGATTGTTTACCATTAGTCTGCAAGATAACCGTATGGTTAAACTTAAGATTGCTAGCTTCAAAATTTATATATCAAGTAATCATGTATTTTTTAACCAAACAATCTTCAGCTAAATCATACAGATAGCTTGTAGGCTAATTGCAAACATCCCAGTGGTTAATTTGGCTTGCAGATAGCCTGTTTGATATGGGGGCAGTGGTTAGCTAGCTAGTTGCAGCATATAGCATACTCACTTTAGATTTTAAGGGCTGCAACAGTTTCTGTCCACCTCTGACACTGCAAGATCCCCAGTCTTTGTGAAATCTAATTCTGTGGCTAAAAACTCTCTGACCCATTGTTAGAATTCAGTCTTCTAAATGCATTTTCTAGTGTATGGTACATATTAATGACTTATGATTAATTAAAGTTCTTTTGTCTTTGACTTTGACTTTGTCCCATAGCCTGGTGATAAAAAGCTGTTCCATAGTCTGGTGGTTTGGCAGTTGATACTTTTGTATCTTTTGTGTAAGGACTGCGACTGTAAGATGAAATACTCAGGTAACAGTAGACATCCAGCGCCTGAAGGTAGAGCTCCAAAAAAAGGATCAACTAATTGAAAGCTTTGTATCCGTCGCTGTAGCTCAGTCAAAGCACCTCTCCTATACTCGCTCCCTGCTGTCCACTCGGCTCCATCCCCAGTGTCGCCAATAGCATCTGCTTCTGCCGCCACCCTTCCCTGGCTGGCGTCTCTGCACGCCGTCTCCGCACCAGAGGATCCAACGGGCGTGGAGAGTGGCCATCCCCCTGCACGGGAGCTGGGTGCCCAGGCACCCACCACACTGATCATTGGTGATTCCATAACCAGGAATATCCGTTTCGTCAATGCTATCACTCACTGTTTACCCCGTGCCACTGTTCCCACCATCCTGGATAAACTCCTGGACTTACTGCCCACTCTCCCAGCCTCTGTTTTTAGAATCATTATCCATGTGGGGACAAATGACACAGCACGCCAGGAGTCGGAGCGCACTAAACACCATTTTAACCTTCTCTTTGATGTTTTGAAAAACTGTGGGAAAACCATTTTTTATCTCTGGCCCAATGCCCACCCTTGGTCGTGGTGTGAAACGTTTTAGCAGATTGATATATCTTAATTCATGGCTCTCTTACACCTCCAGGTCTCACAACATGTATTTTATTTATAATTTTAACCCGTTCTAGGATCGCCTCTCATTTTTCAAGAGTGATGGCATACACCCCAACAACCGGGCAGTCAGATGCTGTCAGCGAACCTGCAGTGTGCGGTGTGTTTCACCCCATGTGACTGACTGCTCACCCATCAATCACACACCCAGGGACACACCCCAGTCCAGCCCTCCTCCCCTACACAACAACCTCTTCATTCTGGTTCCTATAAGAGCACCCCCTGCAGGTCTCCCCAGTCATTCTACACCAGACTACACTCTCATCAACCCAGCGATGTTGAAGCACCACCACGTCCCACTCTCTCTGCACACCATCTTTCCCTCCCACACAGATCTGGTCCACCATTGCCTTTAACAATCATCATCTCCCTCCATAAATCCACTCATACTCGCTCATAGCTCCTCCCTCAGCTGTCAATCATAATAATCTAATCCATGTCCCTCTGCCACCACTTTTATCCCGTTCCTCACCTAGCCCTGTAAATTTTGCCCTTCTTAATATTAGGTCCCTAAACAATAAATCTTTTATTTGTCACGATTTTATTGATTTTAATAAATTAGACTTTTTAATCATCACAGAGGCCTGGCTAACGCAAGACGACTGTAGCCCTCTTATTGAAGCAACTCCCCCTGATTTTACATTTCTCCATCAACCTCAGCTGTCTGGCAGGGGAGGGGGGCTTGCCGTTATTTATAAAAAGGTTTTTAAATGCACCCCAGTTTTTCAGAGTTCTTTTGCATCTTTTGAACACCTTGGTTTTATAATAAATTCTAAAGACCCAAGGCGAAATAGTATTTTTAATCAAGAGTTTGCTGGCTTTTTATCCCATTTTTTATCAAAACATGATAAAATTTTCGTTTTAAGGTGATTTTAACCTACATGTCTGCTGTCCTTGGCATATCTTTGTCACTGATTTTATAGATATTCTGGAATCTTTTAATCTCACGCAGGCTATACATGAACCAACTCATTCTAAAGGTCACACACTTGACCTAGTTCTATACACTGGTGTCAGCCCCAACAACGACTAAGGATATCTGTGTGTCATATCACAAGGCAGTTTTATTCAGTTTGCTTTTAACCCAGTGTCATTTTAATTCTAGTACATCCATACGCCATCGTATTTTTAACTCTATGTCTGCTAGCAAATTTTCTGATCTTTTTGGTGCTGCCTCTTTAACTGCTTTTAACCCAAATTTTAACACAGAGGAGCTAGTCTCCTTTTTTAACCTCATCTGTCAGGCTGTCCTGGACTCTGTTGCTCCATATAAATTCAAATACTCTAATACCATTCCCCAACCATGGTTAAATGAATCCATACAATAATCAAAAAGAGCCTGTCAGAAAATGGAAAGTGGAAAGACAGGTCTAACTGTATTTTATGACATCTGGAAAGATTCAATGAAAAAATATCAAAAGGCAGTTAAAGATGCAAGAGCCTCATTCTTTTCTGACTTAATTTTATCAAATCATTCCAACCAAAGAACTTTTTTTAAAGTCATTGAAACAGTCACCTCCCCCTCCCCCCAACATTTTATTGATGCCTCTCCCGAAATGTGCGAGAAATTTTTACAGTTTTTTAATAGCAGGGCTTTGGACATAAGGCAAGATATGCTCTGTAGATGGGAACCAGTGATGTTCAGTTTTAATCACCCGCCGTAGAGCCTTCCTGTCCTGGGCCATGCATGAACAATGTCGGTTTGTGATGTTTTCAGTCAGTATGGTTTCTATTGCTCCTCTGTTGAGGTTAACCAGGATCATGCACTGGAATTCAGCCTAAGTTTGGCCTATGGCCCATTCACTTACATGGAGGGGCAGGTTTTATGACTTATATTGCAGACAGACACCAGGGGGGCGATCCAGATTGAGAAGCTACACTTTGGGGAACTGTCATGTTGTCCATCTTCTTTTTTTAGATACAGTCTATGGCTGTAAGCTAAAGTCAAGATGAACGAAAGACCATGTATGCCGATCACCTCCTGTTTAAAACTAACAGTTGTTTCAAATTAAAAGCCCTGTAAGCGTTTCATACATGGTCCAGCCATATACTAGGTTTTTACCTAGTCTTGTTAATAATCCATGCTGGGCCATTGTCGAACAACATGCAAACTCTGTGGAAGAAACTGTGGAAGAGGACCTGCCCATAGATATCGGGCCTATTGTAAGGTAACAAAAAAACAAGGTGTCTTATTTCCAGGTGATTATAACAAAATTAAAATTAATATTAGGTTCAGGTTACTATATTTGTACCTGGAGGTAGATTAGGTTTGCAGTATAAATCCATTCAACACAGTTGTCAGACACCACAGACAACATACAGGATAAAAACACGACAAGAAGATAAAAAGATAAAACATTAAAAAAAGAAAAAGCAGTCATAGTGACCTCTGCTTATCGAAATGTTCAATATGTAATGAATACCAATAAACTATAAAAAATAACTACAAAACCAAACCTTAAATAAAAACAATCTAAAAACTGCAAATAAAGTTATATACCATTACTGCCAACAGATGCCCCTAAATCCTACACACTGGACCTTGACACTTTTTATTTCAGCTGTCTGCTGTCCTAGAACACTTTTGAACACTTTAAGAACAATTTTATAGTGCCTGCTGTCAGAGCAGCTCTGTCCCTCTGTGGATGACAGAATTTTTAGCATCTGGGTGCATTTCCACCTGCATGTTATGTTTTTGTTCTGTTGATGTCTGATCACTGAGGACTTGATAGGCCAAGAAGGTCAGAAAAGTACTTGTTTGTCATAAAGCTATATGATTTTAATTTGGATAGTATCTGGAAAAAAATGAAAGAGGAACTGAGTTAGAGGTCATTCAAAAAGCTGAGGTGATTATTCCTGAAACTATCCCTGCCCAGAGCACACCAGCTCTGTAATTATAACAGATAACACTGTGCTGCAATGAACTGAATTACTGTTTGAAAATAACATTACCTGAACACCTCCAGCAAAACCAATCTCAGCCAGTCAGGGTGCACGGCTCTGATTCATTTACACTCGATACCACTCACACCCAGCGTCTACTCGCAGCTTCAAATTATTTTCAACTTGAGTTTGGTGAAAATCAATCGGACATGCAACACTTCTCAGTTCATTTCTACCTGAATCTCCCACCTTCAAAGACAGGATATTCTTTGCTTTATTTTCAAGATGTTTTTGAACATTATAAGTGTTAAAGCCACTGAATTGAGAATGTCTCCAGGGTTATAGCATCTGTTGAAAGTATTCTGAGGCAAAGGTTTTTGCCTCTAGAAAAAAATAGAGACCTGATTCAGTATGTGTTGCTGTTATCACATTTATATCCATACAAACAGTGCAAGTAACTATTTGTCTTCCTATTCAATTCAAAATGTATTTAACCAGAAAATGCCTCTCTGAGATTAAAAATGTGCTTTTGAAGAGTGTCTTGGCCAAGACGGACAACAGCACATTTAACAAAGTTTAAGACATACAACTTGTGATTGTTGCACACCAAACATTTCAGATCACAACATGAATACACCAAAAACTAGAATAACTGCCGTACAGTTGTTTGCCTCTGTGTACCAGTCAAGTTTCTCCTACAGTTTGCATCCATGTCTGTGAAAACATGGATGCTTCACACACATCTTACCCCTGGCAGCACAGAAGATCTCTACAGCACAGTTTACAGATTAGTGTCACCAATTCAGTATCTGACTAAATGCCTCTCCTTTTGTATCTCGACTTATAACGTTGAGTAATGGCCAGAAAGTGTTTTTGCAAACCAGTATGATGTCACACTGAAGTTTACCTTTGACCATTTGGATATAAAATGGATAAAAAATATATAAACACTTTGTCATAATATCCTTTTAGACATTTGTGCAACATGCTGTCATAATTAGCATATGAATTTTGGAGTAATGGCTAAGACATGTTTTGTGAGGTCACAGTGTCCTTTGAACTTGGACCACCAAAATTCTAATCTGTTCATTCTTGAGTCCAAGTGGATGTTCCTGACAAACTTGAGGAAAATCCCTCAAGGTCTTCTATTTCAAAGACCTTGACATATTGTGATCAAGAGAATGAGATGGACGCAAGGTCACTGTGGCCTTTACCTTTGACCACCAATATCTAGTGACTTCATTGTTGAGTCAAGTCGAATGTTTCTGTCAAATTTGAAGAAATTCCCTCAAGGTGCTCTTGAGATATTGCATTCACAAGAATGAGACAGGTGAGGTCGTTGTGACTTTGACCTTTGACCTATGACCTATGACCACCAAAATCACTTTATCATGAGTCCAAGTCCCTCAAGGCATTCAAGAAAGATCACAGTCACAAGAGAGGGACAGATGGATGACCCAAAACCTAAAACTTCTGGCCTCAGTATTGGCAAAGAACATGAAAAGACTCATCATATCCTCAATGACTTATAAGAGCTAATGTTCAGTCAGAGAATTTATGAACTTTTTAGTTAACTCATCCATGTCTTCTATAGTGTTCTTGTAAAGCTTCCTTGGGTCCCATGAAAGGCACTACATAAATCCAAGCTATTATTATCATTATTATTTTCCTCAAGGTCTTCTATTTCAAAGACCCTATTATTATTATTATCATGATTATTATTATTATTAATGCACCACCCTCCATCTCCTTCAATCTATTTTTGAAAACATTTGGAACACCAGCTCCCTTTAGACTTAAATCAGTCTGCATGCTACCTAAAAGTACCCTTTCCCATTTCCAGACAGCTGTTGGGTACAGATAGCAGGAGTAAGTCCTGTGAATATGTCACAGGGCGGAGGCATGAGCTTCCAGCTATTTTCAGTTGGATAAGTTTACATATAGTATATTTGAATTAAAACTATTTTATTGATGAAAATATGTGTATTATGCTATTTATCTGCTATGTAGATATAAAGATATATATACTGGTCCCCAATAACTTCATAGGTAGTACTCACTGTTGGCTCAGTGAGGTAAGGCAGGAGTTTGCATCACTCCACTTCTCTGATTGGTCCAACACATTCCTTAGGAAAAAGCCCAGAAACAAAACTCAGCAATTCAAATAATAAGGTCTTTTTGACAGTTTGTTCTTTTATCCATTTCTTAAAAGGCTGGAGTATCCATTTCAGCCATAATGTGCTGTTTTTAAACAATTTGAATCCAAGGATCCAGGAGGTTAAAGAAGATCAGTATTTATTAGTTGTTCTGGGTTTCAGCTGCCATTCCTGTCCTGTGTGTGAACATCAGACTGGAATGTACTCCTGGATATTCTTGGATGAAAAACTCTCTTCACTCTTTTTATTGCTCTCTGACATTTTCTGAAAACTGTCTGATCCCCTACACTTTGTTTTGTACATTTGCATTTTGATAAAAGCCATTTTCCATCAGCAAACAACAAAAAACGAATTTTGGAAATCATTACTATCAGTGTGTCCAAATAATTGAAAAAACTGCAGGAGCGACAGCTGTGGAGCCCTGGATTTATTCCTGTCACCTCAAAGTAAGAAAGAAAGTGAAAAGGGGAAGAAATAAAGAACTTCACCATAGGATAAGAAAGACCAAAAGCTAGAGATAAAGGAGAGCCAGCAGGAGAGTCAGGTAGAAGACAGATCTCTCTGATCTGCATCATCAGACTGGGCTGAAATGGTGCAGCTAGCTGCAATACGGATACCTTATTGCAAACCAGAACCTTGACATGATGCTCATTTGTTATTATTGGATTATAATTTGGCTAATTTAATAAGATTGCTCTCAGACAACATCCAAGACTAGATAAATCCATTTGGTAACACTTTTCATGAAGACCACATCTATAATGCATTATGGGAGCATTCATAGTGAATTACAATACATTCATAATGCTTTATGACCAAACTCATAAACACACATAATGCTTATTGATGCATTATATCAACAATCATAAAACATTATAAATGTAACATATAAGATTTATAAGTGTTAAAGCTCTTATAGATGCTCTTGACTTGTAGACAAACTAGAGGTTGACTGATGGGGCTTTAGCGCATTATAAATACCTATACACACATCAACAAACAACTGTAGTAAGGACTCATAGTGCACTATATCAGTCTATGCAGTATCATCATTTAACACAGGATGTGTTAAGTAAAGTGAGGTACATATTGATGCATTTATAATAATTCATGCTACATACTATGAGTGCTTACTGCAGTTGATTGTTGATGTGTGGATAGGTGAGTTTATGGATTATAAGCCCCTTCAGTCAACCTCTAGTTTATTAGTAGTCAAGAGCGTACACGTGTCCCATGTATAATGTTTTATGCCTATTGATATAGTGCATCGGTAAGCATTATGTGTGTTTATAAGTGGAGTCATAAAGCATTATGAATGGATTATACTTCACTATGAATGCCCTCATAATGCATTATAGATGTGGTCTTCATAGAAAGTGTTTTCATACATGTAGGAGCCATGAATGTATTTAGAGCTATTTTTGTAGGTGTGTGATGGTTTAAATTTAAATATTGGTGTTTTTTTATCATTTATGATATTATTTAGGTTTTTTTGTGATCATGTTGATGAGGGAAGTAGGTCAAATGGATATGGGTGGGGATGTTACGTTAATATAGGCATCTGCTCACATGTGTGGCCAGAGACAAAGAAAGAGGGTGAGCGGGGTCGCCATAATTTTTGTTGACTGCTATTTTCTTTGATCACTGTGATTACTTTGATTATGAGTTCATGCACGGTATCATGAGTTGATTATTCTTTTTCGCTAATAAAAAGTTCAACTTTTTAACTTTCTAACTTTTTTAACTAAATTTTTTCGCATCTTAGTGATCTTTTCCGTTAAGCGCATCAGACAAGGGAAAGGCCCGGCCTCAGCCTCTCAGCTACTCTTTGTTTTGTGAAGTCGCTACGATACATTTCCTTAGAACTTTTAGTGGAAGTACTGGAAATGTAAAGATTTGTTTCCTATGTGATTTTATATCTTATGAAATGATAAGCTAAATAGTTCTTCAACCTGAACAATAAAAAAGGGTTTTTTAACAGGCTTAGGAAAGTGCTCATGTGACTGCTACAAAAATGAACAGTATGAGTGTTTTCTGATCGTCCACGCGGTAGTGACACTTGCCACACATGATATAAGCAGCTGCCTAGGGCAGTAAGTCACCACTGTCTTAATAAAGTGTGATGCATGAGTCAAGTGGACATCAGAGTCATCAATACTGAAGTTACCCTTTAATTTATTGTAATTTTTGGGCTGTGTGTCGTTAACCTGTTGAGATCTTCCATCCATTCCAATTAACATAACTTTACCAGTAATGTTTATAGAATATTTATCTCTGGAGATTTTTCACACACCATTTCCAGGAGATACTTAAGAAATTTAGGATATTTTGAGTCACAGTGACAAAAACATATATGTGTGTGCACAGATAGTGATTGTGTGTTTTAAAATAGAATGCCACATGTATGTCAATCATCTCTGTCTGTACAGAGTTTGGGAGCTGCTGAGGACCTGTGAGCTGCAGGGCACCAACCTGAGCAAGTGGTGGGCAGCCTAAATGAAATGGAGGTCAAAGTATCAGTTTAGGATTGAGGGAAAGAGAAGAAAAAGGCTGACAGAATGGAGGACAGACAGATCAACTGGAGTAAGAGGAGAAGGATAAAGTGGAGATGATGTTGTGCGTGATGAGAATGCAGTGAGACGGAGGAAACATGACAGTAGAATGAAAAGTGTTTGAAGGGGGCATTTGGGGGGTAAACATGAAAATTTTCACATCTGTCCAGAGTAGTATGTTACTAGTTTTAGTTTAGTTTAGTTTATTCAGTCATGACAACACCAAATATTGTACACAGTATTGACATTTCACACAAAATCACAAAATCATTAACTCAAGAATCATGTGTTGAATATTGACTGAAAAGGCATAGGCAGAAGCAGACTGCTTATTAAAGCCTATCCTATATTATCAACTTTTTGGTCCACCAACCTCCAGAAAAACAAAGAAGACACAACAACAGATAATTAATCACACTTATAAGCTTCAAAAATAGCTTTACAAACCATTTTCTTAAAAACCAAAAAAGAATGACATGTTTTTAAATTTATGTCGGCATCATTCCAGAATTTAACGCCTATAATGGAGACACATCTTCTTTTCATACCTTTTTTAGCTTTTTGTACAATAAACTTGTAAACACCTCTAAGATTATAAGGACTGTCCTGAATTGAAAAGAACCTCTGTATTGAATCAGGGAGCATTTTTGATTTTGCTCTGAACATAATTTGCATTATTTTATAATAAAACAGATCATTAAATTTCATAACATGAGAATTTAGAAAAAGTATTTCTGTGTGTGCATAATAGTCAGCATTATTGATGATACGTATAGCTCGTTTTTGCAATTTTACAATTGAATTTATGGTGGTTTTAAAGGTGGATCCCCACAATTCCACACAGTAAGACATATAGGGAACAATCAATGAGTAGTAGATCAAATGCAAAGCCTTGGAATTCAACACATTTCTGGATTTATATAGGATTGCAAGTGATTTTGAGATTTTCCCTTTAATATACTCAATGTGTTGTTTCCATGTTAGCTTTTGATCAATGACAACCCCAAGGAATTTAGTCTCAGGGACTCTTTCAATGTCAATATTACAGATTTTTAATTTAACATTACAGTCACTTTCGTTTGGATTCCCAAATACCATAAATTTTGTTTTCTTAATATTTAAAGATAATTTGTTGACATCAAACCAAGTCTTGAGATTTTCCAGCTCCATTTCTACACAACACAAAAGTTCCTTTAAATTCTTACCCGAACAAAACAAATTGGTATCATCTGCAAATATTACATATCTAAAAAAATCTGTTACATTGCAGATGTCATTGATATAAAGAATGAACAGTATTGGACCAATCACTGATCCTTGTGGTACACCACATGTAATCTTTCTCAGTGCTGACATAGTATCATTAATTTGTACACACTGGTGTCTATTACCTAAATAACTTTCCAGCCAAGAATGAACAACCCATCGTATTCCATACATCTCAAATTTCTTCAATAACTGTCCGTGATCTATGGTGTCAAACGCCTTCTGCAGATCAATATACAGACCAATAGAACACTCACCATTTTCATTTGCATTTGCTATTTCTTCTACCATTTGCATTACTGCAAAGGCAGTAGTTCTGCTCTCTCTGAATCCATATTGATTTTCACTTAATAATTTATTTTTATGAATGAACAAATTTAATTGTTTCACAAACAATTTCTCTATAATTTTAGAAAATTGTGGCAAAAGTGATATTGGTCTGTAATTTTCCATATAGTGTTTATCTCCATTTTTATAAATTGGGATCACCTTTGCCAACTTCATGTCGTTAGGAAAAATTCCTTTTTGGAAAGACAGATTACAAACATAGGTCAAGGGTCTGACAATATAATCAATAACATCTTTAATAATTACAGTATCAATGGAATGTATGTCAAGTGATCTCTTATTTTTAAATTTTCTTACAATTTCAATAATATCAGTTTCATGTACCCCACTTAAAAACATAGAACTAGCATTAGTATTAATCAAATTATTAAACATATATTTGTTGTCATCAGGTACAGTAATCTGTTTTGCCAAAGAAGCCCCAACATCTACAAAATAGTCATTGAACTCGTCAACAATACTTCTTAAATCATGCACTTTATTATTAACTTTATTTATAAAGAAATCTGGGAGTTCTGAATTATTACTTTTATTCTGTTTTTTGTATGTTATTTTTTTGTAGTTTTTTGTATGTTATTTTTACTGTCCTCCAACAATTTACGATAGTATTCCTTTTTTTGAGTCCTCATAATAGTAGTTAGTTTGTTCTTATAGCGCTTGTATTTTTCCTCACTATCACTAGTTCTCAGCTGTAAAAACTTTTTGTACAGTTGGTTTTTCTTATTACATGCCTTTTGCAGACCTTTTGTAATCCAGGGTTTACCTTCATATTGATCTTTCACCCTACACATTTTTATAGGACAATGCTTATTATATAATTTTAAAAATGCAAATAAAAATGCATCATATGCTAGATCTGGATCATCAACATAAACCTCGTCCCAGTTACAATTTCTAAGATCCATCTTTAAGGCTTCAATTCTTTCTAATGTTGTCAATCTCCTTAATTTGTAGGGACGTTTATTCTTATCAACCGAACATTTTGCAATTAAATTATGCACAACTACAAAAACAGGAAGGTGATCACTGACATCACTTATGAGCAAACCACTTGTTACTTGGTGACGAGTATTCGTAAAAATATTGTCTATTAGTGTTTCACTGTCTTTGGTTATTCGACTCGGGTTGTCAATCAGGGGCCAGACACCTAGACTGAACATTGTGTTACAAAATTCTGTTGTCATCTTATGTTCATTCCATTTCATTAAATCAATATTGAAATCACCACAAACAAAAACTTGTTTCTTATCACATACCTTACCTAAAATGTCAACCATGGAATTAACAAAAGAATCAATGCAAGAGCCAGGTGTCCTATATATACAACTCACAATAATACTTTTCAGATTTGTGGAGTGTATTTCAATTGTCAGACTCTCCATGATATCATCCACAACTGTACTGTCAACCACTCTACATTGCAAATCTTTCTGTACAAAGAAAGCCACTCCACCACCCCTTTTATTCTTACGGTTTACACTAAAATGATTGTATCCCTCTAATATGAAATTGGAGCCCTTTTCATTTGTCAGCCAGGTTTCACTGATAGCAATGACTTGAAAACTATGTTTTGATGATTGCACAATTTCTTTGATTTGATCAAAATTTGCATAGAGGCTTCGACTATTAAAGTGTATAATTGAAAATCCATTCAGACTGAGTTCATTAAACTGATTTTCCGTGTAATATTTGGACCCAGAGTTCCAATCTTTATAAAAATTTGCATCTGGATCAATGTCATTCTCAAAACTAAATGATTTATGTTCAGCTGACTTCAAAAAACTAAAATGTGACTCTTCATATATTCTATTGAAACAAGGCTCAGCTAAATAGTTTTCATTCTCATAGTAATCCTCATACTCCTGTTCTAAAGGAAAAGATATGTTTTTGTCTGTCATATCTTAACTAAAAAAGTAAATATCAACAAATCAGCAAAACAGAAGTCACAAGATTGTACAATATACTTATATTCTCTTACTATCATAGAGCACCGAATATAACTCAAAGTGAAAGCAACAAATTCCAATTTCATACTTCAAACTTGGCATTAATTCTTTATCTTGCTTCTTTATTCCAATAAACAAACAAACATTTTCCAATCCTCATTAAGTGTGCCATTTGCTAACAAAGCTGCATCCATTGTCACTTGTATTGTTCCAAGTCTCCCAGATTCCTCACTGCAATCACCTTTGCCTGCTCTGGTGGTCCATTTAACTTGAAAAATGTTTTCCCATTCCTTGTCCATGTTGAATGAATTTTTTTTTGTTTTCTGAGTATGCGGCTATGTCTAGCTATTTCAGCATTCTTCTTCGTCAAATGTTCATTTATGTACACCCCTGTGCCCTTTAGTTTTTTTGCCTGTCGTAGTAAATTAATCTTATACTTTCTGTTAGTAAGCTGAACAACAATGGTTGGTTTGGCATTTTTATCCTTACGTGGAAGGCTGTGGCAGGCTGAGATGTTCTCACTGTCCAGATCAATGTTCTTACTGCTCAAATATTTAACAACTTGTGTCTCTAGTGTGAGCAGTTCTTCAGGTGGTGCATCCTCACCTTGCTGGTCGCTGGCTGCAGCCCTGGCATAGCTGCGATGTCTGGTATCCAGCCCAGTGATGATCAGATCATTTCCCCTGGAGTACTGCTCCAAGTCATCAATCCTTTCTTCAAGCAGATGGATCTTCTGGTCTTTAAGTTTGATTGCGGCCTTCAGCTCACGGACTTCTTCCACTAGGCCCATCAGACTGGCTTGCTGCTTAACCACTTTGCTGATCTCCTCAGACATGAAATTAAGTGTTTTTTTAATCTCTTCCAGCTCTTCTGCCAACTTTTTAGTTGTTGTCGCCATGTTTTCAACCTTTTTTTTTTACAAAATGATATGCTCCAGGAAGCTTGAAGCTCTGTTGCTGGTCACCATGTGCTCTCAGCCCCCTTTCAAAATCCACGGTCAAAAACACCAAACTAAACAAATATCCTCAGGAAATGAACCAAAAAAACACTTTACCACCAACAGTGCTTTCATAGCACATGGATGGCACCAGTATTTTGGTGATTTTAAACAGATTTACAAGGAGACTACTGCAGGGAGATTGGTGGCAGCCATCTTCATTCAGCCATCTCTATGGACACTACTATGGACACATCACACCTGCACTGGTCACTCAGTATCAGTTTTCTAGGAATTAA